>NC_068428.1:25303052-25533052 GCF_023373465.1 Oncorhynchus keta
AAGCATCTGTTAGATATGAATCATCTATTAGATATGAAGCATCTGTTGGATATGAATCATCTGTTAGATATGAATCATCTATTAGATATGAAGCAACTGTTGGATATGAAGCATCTGATGGATATGAAGCATCTGTTGGATATGAATCATCTGTTAGATATGAATCATCTATTAGATATGAATCATCTGTTGGATATGAAGCATCTGTTGGATATGAATCATCTATTAGATATGAATCATCAGTTAGATATGAAGCATCTGTTGGATATGAATCATCTGTTAGATATGAATCATATATTAGATATGAAGCATCTGTTGGATATGAAGCATCTGTTAGATATGAATCATCTATTAGATATGAATCATCTATTAGATATGAATCATCTGTTAGATATGAAGCATCTGTTGGATATGAAGCATCTGTTGGATATGAATCATCTATTAGATATGAATCATCTGTTCGATATGAAGCATCTGTTGGATATGAATCATCTATTAGATATGAATCATCAGTTAGATATGAAGCATCTGTTGGATATGAATCATCTGTTAGATATGAATCATCTATTAGATATGAAGCATCTGTTGGATATGAAGCATCTGTTAGATATGAAGCATCTGATGGATATGAAGCATCTGATGGATATGAAGCATCTGTTAGATATGAATCATCTATTAGATATGAAGCATCTGATGGATATGAAGCATCTGTTAGATATTAATCATCTATTAGATATGAATCATCTGTTAGATATGAAGCATCTGATGGATATGAAGCATCTGTTGGATATGAATCATCTGTTAGATATGAAGCATCTGTTGGATATGAAGCATCTGTTAGATATGAATCATCTGTTGGATATGAATCATCTATTAGATATGAATCATCTGTTAGATATGAAGCATCTGATGGATATGAAGCATCTGTTAGATATGAATCATCTATTAGATATGAATCATCTATTAGATATGAATCATCTATTAGATATGAAGCATCTGTTGGATATGAATCATCTGTTAGATATGAAGCATCTGATGGATATGAAGCATCTGTTAGATATGAATCATCTATTAGATATGAATCATCTATTAGATATGAAGCATCTGTTGGATATGAATCATCTGTTAAATATGAAGCATCTGATGGATATGAAGCATCTGTTAGATATGAATCATCTATTAGATATGAATCATCTATTAGATATGAATCATCTGTTAGATATGAAGCATCTGATGGATATGAATCATCTGTTAGATATGAAGCATCTGATGGATATGAAGCATCTGTTAGATATGAATCATCTATTAGATATGAAGCATCTGTTGGATATGAATCATCTGTTAGATATGAAGCATCTATTAGATATGAAGCATCTGTTGGATATGAATCATCTGTTAGATATGAAGCATCTGATGGATATGAATCATCTGTTAGATATGAAGCATCTGATGGATATGAAGCATCTGTTAGATATGAAGCATCTGTTAGATATGAATCATCTATTAGATATGAAGCATCTGTTGGATATGAATCATCTGTTAGATATGAAGCATCTGATGGATATGAAGCATCTGTTAGATATGAATCATCTATTAGATATGCATCATCTGTTAGATATGAAGCATCTGATGGATATGAAGCATCTGTTAGATATGAAGCATCTGTTGGATATGAATCATCTGTTAGATATGAATCATCTGTTAGATATGCATCATCTGTTAGATATGAAGCATCTGATGGATATGAAGCATCTGTTAGATATGAAGCATCTGTTGGATATGAATCATCTATTAGATATGAATCATCTGTTAGATATGAAGCATCTGTTGGATATGAATCATCTGTTAGATATGAAGCATCTGTTAGATATGAAGCATCTGTTGGATATGAATCATAATTTACAGTAGGTTAGGCTGTTCCGTCATCACCGCTTGGTGATCCACCACTCTAATCTCTCCTGTGTGTTAGTGAATGGACAAGACTCCTGTACATCAGCTGTCAGTCATCTTCCATAATACATGTCCATCCGTCAGAGCATTGAGTCATGAGGTGTGTACGCTTGCCTGTGTGTGTGGGCATGTGTGTGCGTAGGTGTGTTCTGAGCCAGGATCTGTGGTCATGACTGATGGTGTTGTCAGGTAGCAGCTGTTCCTGCTGTGTCCATCAGTAGTCTCCCTCTGTGGTCCCTCAGTCCAGACCAGAGCTAGCATATAAGACAGTATTCCTCTGTGCTCCCTCAGTCCAGACCAGAGCTAGCATATAAGACAGTATTCCTCTGTGCTCCCTCAGTCCAGACCAGAGCTAGCATATAAGACAGTATTCCTCTGTGCTCCCTCAGTCCAGACCAGAGCTAGCATATAAGACCGTGTCCCTCTGTGCTCCCTCAGTCCAGACCAGAGCTAGCATATAAGACCGTGTCCCTCTGTGCTCCCTCAGTCCAGACCAGAGCTAGCATATAAAACCGTGTCCCTCTGTGCTCCCTCAGTCCAGACCAGAGCTAGCATATAAGACAGTATTCCTCTGTGCTCCCTCAGTCCAGACCAGAGCTAGCATATAAGACAGTATTCCTCTGTGGTCCCTCAGTCCAGACCAGAGCTAGCATATAAGACAGTATTCCTCTGTGGTCCCTCAGTCCAAACCAGAGCTAGCATATAAGACAGTATTCCTCTGTGCTCCCTCAGTCCAGACCAGAGCTAGCATATAAGACAGTCTCCCTCTGTGGTCCCTCAGTCCAGACCAGAGCTAGCATATAAGACAGTCTCTCTCTGTGGTCCCTCAGTCCAGACCAGAGCTAGCATATAAGACAGTATTCCTCTGTGCTCCCTCAGTCCAGACCAGAGCTAGCATATAAGACAGTCTCTCTCTGTGGTCCCTCAGTCCAGACCAGAGCTAGCATATAAGACAGTCTCTCTCTGTGGTCCCTCAGTCCAGACCAGAGCTAGCATATAAGACAGGGCCCCTCAGTGCCAGCAAGGCTGCTTTACCACTACTGCACCACTGTGGCCCATTACTACCCAGACGCATACAATCAGCGAGATTGCTAATGTTTTGGCATACATACACATACACACGCAAGCATGCACACACACACGCACACACACACACATACATTGCATGCACCCCCCCACACACACACACAACACACACACGTGACACACACTGCATGGCATGCGGTACCAGAGTGCCAAGTCTAGGACAAAAAGGCTTCTCAACAGTTTTTACCCCCAAACCATAAGACTCCTGATGGTTACCTGGACTATTTGCATTGTGTGCCCCCCCCAACCCCTCTTTTACACTGCTGCTACTTGCTGTTTGTCTTGTATGCATAGTCACTTTAACTATACATTCATGTACATACTACCTCAATTGGCCCGACTTAAAGAGCCTGTAAGTAAGCATTTCACTGTAAGGTTTACACCTGTTGTATTCGGCGCACGTGACAAATAGACTTGGATTTGATTTGATACACACACACACTGCAGAAGTGGTTTGTCCCTTTTTTCAAGTGCAAGCATATTGTTTGTTATTGTAATTGTGCCTTTGGGATGTTTTGGATTTTGTCTGGCTATTCTAGAAGACAAAAGATTAATGCAATACACTCCCTTTCAACTCCTAAAAGGTGAAACAGACTTGAATTCAAAGGGGGAAAATACATATTGCATGTTTTGTTGTGGTTTATTGTTGTTGCTCAGAGCAGCTGTGGTGCCTCTGATGCTGCAGACAGAAGGAATATTATTCCTATTTTCATATCTGTCTGTTCCTGTCATTCACATCCAGCTCTTCACATTAATGAATCCTAAATGAGGTCATAATATTTACAGTCTTAATGACTTTCTATTCTTGAATAATTAAAAGCAAATACTGGGTCTCCTTTTGCAAATTCAAGATGGGAATTAGGTCTCAGTCCAATCCACCATTCCTCTAGTGAACGGCAGCCACAACTATGCATTGTTTTTTAAACTTTTCACACCCTCAATGCTAGGTATCTTCTCCAATGCTTAGCATTATCTTCATCTCTTATGCAGCATTCCTAGACAACTAATTCACAGAGCTCTTGATTCCCCTATTGTCTCTGTTCAGACAAACAGCCAAAGGCCAGTGTCAATGGAACAATGATGTGTACTCTGAGAAAACATCTTGTTTCCCCACTTTTAATCAAACAGACAGAGAAACACATCCTCTAATTTACTGAAACAGAGCCTTTTAGTTTCAGTTTCAACACCTGTAAGACAACAAAAGGATCCCTGTAGACCACTCAGTGTTTGAAATGGAGTTAGCTAAGCTCTCCAAGGTATAGTTAGCACCGTTTGCTCTCGTTTCAGTCACACACATCCAACCATTATTCCACAGATGTTATCCCCTGGCTTTACAGATCAAGTCCAAGTCCTCTTTCCCAACATTCCCAGGGGTGGGGAGGGGAAGAGACGGCCAGAGAAGCCCCATGCAGGTGCATCATGGCCGGGCATAAGAGGACAGGCAATGAACGTTCATCTGATGGGAATCCATCTGTTTTTAATAGACTGTATTATACACAGTATGGTTCTCTTTTGATACACTGGTGTGAGGATGATAAAAACAACATCATTCAGGAATAGAAAGGTGATTGCGTGGATTTGGAACAGGTTTGTGAGAGTGCGTCTGTGTGCTGGCATGCTATCGATAACCATGCTATGGATCAGGGGTTCGCAACCTTTTTCACTCAGGCCCCCCTTCCAGCTTTGGGGAACATCATACTGTTTGCACCCGTCTTCTTGGTGGAGAGAACATTTTGCAGGTTTCAAGCTTATTTCCCACAAATTCTACACAATTTTTCATGGGGGGCAGAGAAAATGTGGCAGTTTTAAAGCCCATTTTCTTGCAATTCTATACATTTTGCCATGTCTAATGTGTATTCATGTGATATTTCAGTGACTCAAACAGTACAACAAAATCTATGGGCAGAAAAAGCATTAGCTGACATGGGCTAGTTGACCCCCCCCCCTTCCCCCTTTCCCCACTGCTATAGAGAACCAACATTTGATATCACCACTTCCTCAGCTGTTTTTAACACTTGAACACACACACACACCAGCCTCACACACAACGCCATGACAACCAGCCTCCTGCTATGCTTCTCCTTCATTGAGCAAGTGTCTCTCTGTTCGATTCCTCCCCATAGGTGCTATGCTCTGCTGTGCTGTGTTGGGGTGGACTGTGCTGGATTTTGCTGGAGGGTAGATCCATTAGAATTCAGTCGCTTTTTGACAGCACCCATTTTGATTTGAACCAAACCTTTCATCCATATTTGCCCATTTTGGACCTGAATGCCAAAAGTTGCTCAAAGTTTACCTATTTTGCATACCCCACCATATCATGAGACATCCATGTCTACATCACTGGAAAAGATGAACAGTTGAGATTGATATCATGTTACAAACAGGGTTGTCAAACTACAGTATTTTATCATTCTTGCAAAAATAAATGTTTGCAATTTTCTGCAGTCAAAAGACCAAATCGCCCTCTAGTGGCCTCATAGGTGGAATGTTATTAAAATTAATAAACAATTTTTTTTAAACCTGCTGAAAATCAGGTGTTTCTATGTCAAATGGTTTTGTTATATTTCAGTCTTCTGTGATGTATACTGAACAAAAATATAAATGCAACATGCACCAATTTCAAGATTTTATGTACGGAAATCAGGCAACTGAAATAAATTCATTATGCCCTAATCTATGGATTTCACAAGACTGGGCAGCGGGCGCAGGTGGGTGGGCCTATGCCCTCCCAGGCCCAGCCAACTGGGAGCCAGGCCCAGCCAATCAGAATGATTTTTTCCACATGGAAGGGCTTTATTACAGAAATAATCCTCCGTTTCATCAGCTGTGCGGGTGGCTGGTCTCAGACAGGTGAAGATACCAGATGTGGAGGTCCTGGGCTGGCGTGTGGTTAATTAGCCCGGTTGGACGTAATGCCAAATTCTCTAAAACGACGTTGGAGGTGGCGTATGGTAGAGAAATGAACATTAAATTCTCTGGCAACAGCTCTGCTGGAGATTATTGCAGTCAGCATTCCAATTGCTCCCTCAAAACTTGAGACATCTGTGGCATTGTGTTGTGTGACAAAACTGCACATTTTAGAGTGGCCTTTTATTGTCCCCCAGCACAAGGTGCACCTGTGTAATGGTCATGCTGTTTAATTAGCTTCTTGATATGCCACACCTATCAGGTCGAGGGATTATCTTGGCAAAGGAGAAATGCTCACTAACAGGGACATAAACAAATTTGTATACACAATTTGAGAGAAATAAGCTTTTTGTGCATATGGAACATTTCTGGGATCTTCTTTTTCAGCTCATGAAACATGGGACCAACACTTTACATGTTGCAGTCATATTTTGGTTCAGTATACAGTATATATTGTGTAATATTGGGATGCATACTCAAAATGAAATATTTTTCAACTCTATATATTTTTATTAAACCCATAACCATGTGTGTGAGGTGTAAACTTTTGTTTCAAAGTAGATTTGTTTAAGACTAACAATAAACACTGTGTGACCCTGATTTAGCCCACTGCAGTTAATAAAACATTTATTTGTTTTACCAGAAACCTAAATTCTATAAAAACGTGTAAACTCCGCAAAAATGCAGGGTGGGTGTCGTGTTTTGGCTGATTAAATAGGAATACAATAAAATAGGAACTAAAATAGGAATACATAAAAAATATAAACTTTCAAATGGTATCACAAAGATGGCTGTAGGTCCACACATCAGAGAATGTTGACTTGAATAGGAATATATGTTGTTTTAAATTATAATGTTAATCCTCCATAAGAAACCTATTAAAATCATAGAAATATAGAGAATAGAATAAATGTGACCATTTAAGCTGACATTCGGCGGTGGGTGGACTGGCGGCCATCTTCTTTTTTTTTTTTCATTGAATTTTACCCCTTTTTCACCCCAATTTCATGGGCGCGAACCCAGAGTCTCTGGTGGCACAGCTGGCACTGCAGTACAGCGCCCTTAACCACTGCGCCACCCAGGAGGCCATCTTTATGGCAATAATTAGAGGTTAAATTACTGTGGTCTGAAGGAACAGGTCCATTATATTAATTATATTTCTATGATTGAAATTATATCCACCCTGCATTCAAGAGCATGTTGTTTTAACCGATGGCAGGCACAACACAAACCTCAGATGAGGTAAAAATAGGCTTACAAAATAAGCTACAACATATGTGAATATGAAACGAAATATGAGTTTACATGTTTTAGATCACTGAGTTAAAGGTGTTCAAGAAATTATAAAATAGTTTGTAAGCTTTTATTAAAATAAAACTCAACCGTTTATCTTTTCCAGTGACGAAGACATAGAGGTCTCATGGTATAATAATAATAATAATAATAATAATAATCATTCATTACATGTCTATAGCGCTTTTCATATAATCTCAAAGCACTGAAAGAGCAAAAAAGAAATAAATTACATGACAGGTCAAATTACATGACAGGTCAACCATTTGAGGCCAAGTCTTTGAAAGCTGCATCCTCTGGAAATAGAGATGGTCAGTTCATGGCTTGAGCAAAGGGAGCTAGAAAGAGGATGATAGATGGTGATGAAGTCTGCTGATGATCTTGTAAAGGGAAAGTCTGGGAACCAGGCTAAATCTTATAGCCACTGGACTTCTCCTCTTCCTCTCTGTGTATCACCACTTGAGTGATGCCTCAGCAGCTCTGGTCGCCAGAAAGCTCACCACACAAGTTCAGAATAGTAGCCAGTAGTCCTCATTACAAGCCCTCTGCCTCAGCAGTGCAGTATTCCTCTGTCTCCCATTCCTCTAACGCAGTGCTTCCCCTCTAGCACCAGGATCAGCGCACTCTCAAATGTTGTTTTTTGCCACACACACAATATACAATACATTTATTAAACATAAGAATGAGTGTGAGTTTTTGTCACAACCCAACTCGTGGGAAGTGACAAAGAGCTCTTATAGGACCAGGGCACTGTCACGGTTTTCATAGGGTGAAGGAGAGTCGGACCAAACTACAGCGTGTCGATTGCGATCCATGTTTATTGAAACAAACGTAAAGACGAATAAACACAAACACTACAAAACAATAAACGTAATGAAAAACCGAAGACAGCCTATACTTGTGTAAACTAACACCGAACAAGGACATCAGGACACTAAGGACAATCACCCACAATACAACCAAAGAATATGGCTGCCCACCTGCCTCTGATTGAGAACCACTTCAGACAGCCATAGACTTTCCTAGAACACCGCACTAAGCTACGACCCCACTAAGCTACACACCACATAAAAAACCCATGTCACACCCTGGCCTGAACAAATACATGAAGAAAAACACAAAAACTTCGACCAGGGCGTGACAGAACCCCCCGCCCCCTAAGGTGCGGACTCCCGAACGCACCTCAAATCAATAGGGAGGGTCCGCGTGGGCGTCTGTCCATGGTGGCGGCTCCAGCGCGGGACGTGGACCCCACTCAGTTAATGTCTTAGTCCCCTCTCCTTGCGTCCCTGGATAGTCCAACCTCGTCGCCAACCATGGCCTAGTAGTCCTCACCCAGAACCCCACTAGACTGAGGAGCAGATCGGGACTGAGGTGAAGCTCGGGACTGAGGTGAAGCTCGGGACTGAGGGGAAGCTCGGGACTGAGGGGAAGCTCGGGACTGAGGGGAAGCTCGGGACTGAGGGGAAGCTCGGGACTGAGGGGAAGCTCAGGAGTGAAAAGGAAGCTCAGGAGTGAAAAGGAAGCTCAGGAGTGAAAAGGAAGCTCAGGAGCGAAAGGAAGCTCAGGAGTGAAAAGAAGCTCAGGAGTAAGAGGAAGCTCAGGCAGGTTGATGGATCTACCAGATCCTGGCTGACTGGCAGATCCTGGCTGACTGGCGGATCCTGGCCGACTGACAGATCCTGGCTGACTGGCAGTTCTGGCAGATCCCGGCTGACTGGCAGATCTGGAAGAGTCTGGCTGACTGGCAGATCTGGAAGAGCCTGGTTGACTGACAGTTCTGGCAGATCCCGGCTGACTGGCAGATCTGGAAGAGCCTGGTTGACTGGCAGATCTGAAAGAGTCTGGCTGACTGGCAGATCTGGAAGAATCTGGCTGACTGGCAGATCTGGAAGAGCCTGGTTGACTGGCAGATCTGGAAGATTCTGGCTGACTGGCAGATCCTGGCTGACTGGCGGATCTTGGCTGACTGGCAGTTCTGGTGAATCCTGGCAGACTGGCGAATCCTGGCAGACTGGCAGATCCTGGCCGACTGGCGGATCCTGGCCGACTGGCAGTTCTGGCGGATCTTGGCTGACTGGTGGATCTTGGCAGACCTGTGGATCCTGGCTGACTGTCGGATCCTGGCCGACTGGCAGTTCTGGCGGCACTGGGCAGACTGGAGGCACTGGCGGCGCTGGGCAGACTGGCGGCACTGGTGGCACTGGGCAGACTGGCGGCGCTGAGCAGACTGGCGGCGCTGGGCAGACTGGTGGCGCTGGGCAGACTGAAAGATCTGGCTGCTCCATGCTGACTGTCGGCTCTGGCTGCTCCACGCTGACTGGTGGCTCTGGCTGCTCCACGCTGACTGGCGGCTCTGGCTGCTCCATGTGGGCTGACAGCTCTGGCGGCTTCTTACAGACTGGCAGCTCCTTGCAGACTGACAGCTCCTTACAGACTGACAGCTCCTTGCAGACTGACAGCTCCTTGCAGACTGGCAGCTCCTTGCAGACTGGCAGCTCCTTGCAGACTGGCAGCTCCTTGCAGACTGACAGCTCCTTGCAGACTGGCAGCTCCTTGCAGACTGACAGCTCCTTGCAGACTGACAGCTCTGGCTGCTTCATGCAGACTGACAGCTCTAGCTGCTCCATGTAGACTGGCAGCTCTGGCTGCTCCATACAGGCTGAAAGCTCTTGCTGCTCCATGCAGGCTGACAGCTCCTTGCAGACTGACAGCTCTGGCTGCTTCATGCAGACTGACAGCTCTGGCTGCTCCATGTAGACTGGCAGCTCTGGCTGCTCTATGCAGGCTGACAGCTCTGACTGCTCCATGCAGACAGGAGACTCCGGTAGCGCAGGAGAGGAGAAAGGCTCCGACAGTGCAGGAGAATCCGGCAGCAGCGCCGGACAGGCGGGAGACTCCGGCAGCAGCGCCGGACAGGCGGGAGACTCGGGCAGCAGCGCCGGACAGGCGGGAGACTCCGGCAGCAGCGCCGGACAGGCGGGAGACTCCGGTAGCACAGGAGAGGAGAAAGGCTCTGATAGCGCTGAACAGGCGGGAGGCTCCGGCAGCACAGGAGAGGCGAGGCGCACTGTAGGCCTGATGCGTGGTGCTGGCACTGGTGGTACTGGGCCGAGGACACGCACAGGAAGCCTGGTGCGGGGAGCTGCTACCGGAGGGCTGGGGTGTGGAGGTGGTACTGGATAGACCGGACTGTGCAGGCGCACTGGAGCTCTTGAGCACCGAGCCTGCCCAACCTTACCTGGCTTGATGCCCACTCTAGCCCGGCCGATACGAGGAGTAGGAATATACCGCACCAGGCTATGCACCCGCACTGGGGACACCGTGCGCACCACTGCATAACACGGTGCCTGCCCGGTCTCTCTAGCCCCCCAGTAACCACAGGAAGTTGGCTCAGGTCTCCTACCTGGCGTAGCCATACTCAATGTGAGCCCCCCCCCAAGAAATTTTTGGCTCTGAATCTCGGGCTTCCATCCGTGCTAGCTCCTCATAATGCCGCCTCTCTGCTTTTGCTGCCTCCAGTTCGGCTTTGGGGCGACAATAATCTCCAGGCTGTTCCCAGGGTCCTTTCCCGTCTAGAATCTCCTCCCAAGTCCATTTCTCCAGGTAGTGCAGCCTCTCCCACTGCAGCTGCTGCTGCTCCTGCTGCTGCTGCCTCTGTTGCCTCTCCTGTGGCTCCTGCCTGTTGACACGCTGCTTGGTCCGTTTGTGGTGGGTGATTCTGTCACGGTTTTCCTAGGGTGAAGGAGAGTCGGACCAAACTGCAGCGTGTCGATTGCGATCCATGTTTATTGAAACAAACGTAAAGACGAATAAACACAAACACTACAAAACAATAAACGTAACGAAAACCGAAGACAGCCTATACTTGTGTAAACTAACACCGAACAAGGACATCAGGACACTAAGGACAATCACCCACAATACAACCAAAGAATATGGCTGCCTAAATATGGTTCCCAATCAGAGACAACGATAACCACCTGCCTCTGATTGAGAACCACTTCAGACAGCCATAGACTTTCCTAGAACACCCCACTAAGCTACAACCCCACTAAGCTACACACCACATACAAAAACCCATGTCACACCCTGGCCTGAACAAATACATGAAGAAAAACACAAAATACTTTGACCAGGGCGTGACAGGCACAAATAATAATAATCAATAATTTAGCCCTCTTACATATAAAACTTTATTTAAAAATTGTAAATAACTAACCACAGGTTAATGAGAAGGGTGTGCTTGAAATGATGCACATAACTCTGCAATGTTGGGTTGTGTTGGAGAGAGTCTCAGTCTTAAATCATTTTCCACACACAGTCTGTGCCTGTATTTAGTTTTCATGCTAGAGAGGGCCGAGAATCCACTCTCACATAGGTACGTGGTTGCAAAGGGCATCAGTGTCTGAACCCCTCGACAACATCCGCTGAAATGGCAGAGCGCGAAATTCAAAAATATGTTATAGAAATATTTAACTTTCATACATTCACAAGTGCAAGACACCAAATTAAAGCTTAACTTCTTGTTAATCTAGCCATTGTGTCCGATTTCCAAAAGGCTTTACAGCGAAAGCACAACATATGATTATGTTAGGTCAGCGCCTAGTCACAGAAAAACATACAGCCATTTTCCAGCCAAAGAGAGGAGTCACAAAAAGCAGAAATAGAGATGATATTAATCACTAACCTTTGATGATCTTCATCAGATGGCTCATAGGACTTAATGTTACACAATACATGTATGTTTTGTTCGATAAAGTTCATATTTATATCCAAAAATCTCAGTTTACTTTGGCGTGTTATGTTCAGTAATGTTGTGCCTCGAAAACATCCGGTGAATTTGCAGAGAGCCACATCAATTTACAGAAATACTCATCATAAACTTTGATAAAAGATACACATATTATGCATAGAATTTAAGATATACTTTCCCTTAAAACCTTTTTGGGATAGGGGGCAGCATCTTCACTTTTGGATAAATAGCGTGCCCAGAGTGAACTGCCTCCTACTCTGTCCCAGATGCTAATACATGCATATTATTTTTAGTATTGGATAGAAAACACTCTTAACCTCATAGTCCGTCCCATCCCCCATGCGGTCGCGTTACTACAGCCTCAAGCTCATTACCATAACGCAACGTTAGCGATTTCTAAAAATCGCAAATGAAATGAAATAAATATACCTGCTCTCAAGCTTATCATTTTCTTAACAATCCTGTCGTCTCAGATTTTCAAAATATGCTTTAGAACCAGAGAAAATCAATAATCTGTGTAAGAGTGATGATAGCTAGCTTAGCATTTAGCGTTAGCATTTAGCACGCAACATATTCACAAAAACCAGCAAAGGGATCAAATAAAATAATTTACCTTTGAATAACTTCAGATGTTTCAATGAGGAGACTCTCAGTTACATAGCAGATGTCCAGTTTTTCCTGAAAGATTCTTGTGTAGGACACAACGTTCCGTTTGTTACTATGCATTTGGCTACCGAAACTAACCGAAAATTCAGTCACCTACACGTCAAACTTTTTTCCGAATTAACTCCATAATATCGACTGAAACATGGAAAACGTTGTTTGAATCAATCCTCAAGGTGTTTTGTCATATATCTCTTCATTGAAATGCCGTCCCTGGAAGCCTGCATTCTTCTCTGATTCGGATGGAAAAATACTGGTAGCTGACTTTTGCGCACCAATTTCCACGCAGACACCGTGCGGGACACTTGGCAATTGTAGTCTCTTATGGTCAATCTTCCAATGATATGCCTACAAATACGTCACAATGCTGCAGACACCTTGGGGAAACAAGAGAAAGTGTCCGTTCATTCCTGTCGCATTCACAGCCATATAAGGCGATCATGGAAAACGTAGCCTCAGAAATCCTGTTCATTTCCTAGTCGGTCAAACATCTTGGTTTTGCCTGAAAGCATTTGTTCTAGGGCACTCACAGTGAAAATCTTTGCAGTTCTGGAAACGTAAGAGTGTCTTCTTTCCAAAACTATCAATTCCAAGCATAGTCGAGCATCTTTTCGTGACAAAATATTGCGCTTAAAACGGGCACGTCTTTTTATCCAAAAATGAAATACTGCCCCTATAGGACTAACAGGTTAAGTTTCTAAAACTGTTTGAATGATGTCTGTGAGTATAACAGAACTCATATGGCAGGCAGAAACCTGAGAAAAATCCAACTAGGAAGTGGGAAATCTGAGGTTTGTAGTTTTTCAAAGCTTGGCCTACCGAGTACACATTGAGATATGGATGAGGTTGCACTTCCTAGGGCTTCCACTAGATGTCAACCGTCTTTTGAAACTTGAATGAGGATTCTACTATAAAGGAGGGGCTCATGAGACATCTTTGAGTCCATGGTCTGGCAGAGAGCTTTGGTCTCATGACACGCGATCCCGACAGAGTTACCTCGCGTTCCAGTGCATTTTCTGAAGACAAAGGAATTCTCCGGTTGGAACATTATAGATGTTTTATGTTAAAAACATCTTAACGATTGATTCCATACATCGTTTGACATGTTTCTAAAGGACTGTAATTGAACTTTTCAAGTTTTTGTCTGGATGAAATGCTCAAAGATGGATTACTGGGCTGAACACACTAACAACAAGTGGCTATTTGGACATAAATTGTGTAACTTTATGGAACAAATCAGTCATTTTTTTGTCGATCTGGGATTCCTGGGAGTGCCTTCTGATGAAGATCATCAAAAGTAAGTGAATATTTATGGTGTTGTTTCTTAACATTGTGGATTCCAAAATGGCGGCTATTCCTCTGGCTGTTTTGGGTTCTGAGCGCCGTTCTCAGATTATGCCTTTTCCGTAAAGTGTTTTTTAGGAAGTGCAATATGACCCCATTTACACTGTAAATTGAATAGGCAAAGACTTAAAAACCTACTAACCTCAGATTTCCCACTTCCTGGTTGGAGTTTCATCAGGTTTTCGCCTGCCATATGAGTTTTGTTATACTCACAGACATCATTCACAGTTTTTGAAACTTCAGAGTGTTTTCTATCAAAATCTACTAATAATATGCATATATTAGCTTCTGGGCCTGAGTAGCAGGCAGTTTACTCTCGCAGCCCAATCCAGAAATCTGTCAGTGGCTTCTGATGAAATTTTCACAGAACTGCTTGTTGCAATTTCGATGAGGCTCTCTTGTTCAGATATCGGTAAGTGGACTGGAGGCAGTGCATGAAAGGGATAACTAATCCAGTTGTTGTGTCATCCATTTCGGGAGGTACATGCGTAATTGCGCACCCAACTCACTCAGGTGCTTCGCTATATCCCATTTGACATTGTCCGTAAGATTGAGTTTATTTGCACACAAAAAATCATACAATGATGGAAAGACCTGTGTGTTGTCCTTGTTAATGCAGACAGAGACGAGCTCCAACTTCTTAATCATAGCCTCAGTTTTGTCCCGCACATTGAATATAGTTGCAGAGAGCCCCTGTAATACTAGATTCAGATCATTCAGGTGAGAAAAAACATCACCCAGATAGACCAGTCGTGTGAGAAACTCATCATCATGCAAGCGGTCAGTAAGAAATTATGGTCAGTAAAAATCTTTAAGCTTGTCTCTCAATTTTAAAAAACGTATCAATACTTTGCCCTCTAATAAGTGGTGTACTCGTTACACGTACCCCAGTTTGGGAATACCTGATCTAACGCTTCAGGTGACTCGTCAAATGACGTTCTCAAAATATTTGGAATTGGCGGCCCGGTGAAACAAAAAATATGGTATGTTGGGGTATGCAAAATGTATCAACTTTAAGCACCTCTATCTCCTGAATGTTTTGGCATTCAGGTCCAAAAAGTCACTTTCCAACCACTTCTGCCATGGGCAAACATGTATGGAAAGATTTGTTAAAATCAAAAGGGAAGCAGTCAAAAAGTTTATTAAATTCAAATCGATTGTGTTGGACTATGCTGTGTGTATGCCCTGGTGGTTGGTCTGGACCCATACCTTTAGGTGTGGCCAACATGGACAGATCTAGGATCAGGGGGAGCAACAAAGTACTAGCCTGAACAATTACAGTACAGAGCCTTTTAGGCCTGCGTCAGCTCAGAGGAATCTCCATAGAACATGTTTTCATGCTTTCAGTAAACTGAATGACCTCTGTGCATGTTTGTGTCTCCTAGCCGTGTGACTCAGAGCGCCAGCCTGTCCAGACTACATTCACATGCTGAGGTACCTTGCTCCAGTGGCGTCTGTGAGCAGCTATAGACTAGCCCTCCAGCTGAATCTGTGAGCCGCTATAGACTAGCCCTCCAGCTGAATCTGTGAGCAGCTATAGACTAGCCCTCCAGCTGAATCTGTGACACAAATAGAGAAACAGAAGAAAACAACATGTTTGTTTGCTCTGCTACATGTTAATTTAGCCTAATGAGATTTCATCTGAAACAGTGAGCCAGCCAGTAAATTAATTGTGTGCTTTTAATATTCATTTTTCGCTGTAGCATGGCCCAATAAAGCCAGATACAGTGCATTCTGAAAATGTTCTTGACTTTTTCCACATTTTGTTACCTTATAGCCTTATTCTAAAATGGATTAAATTGTTTTTTTTCTCTCATCAATCTACACACAAAACCCCATCATGAAAAAGCAAAAACCATGCAATGCATTTTTGAAAATGTTTTCCCCAGATGTGACGCTTGGCATTCAGGCCAAATAGTTCAATCTTGCTTTCGTTAGAACAGAGAATCTTGTTTCTCATGGTCTAAGAGTCCTTTAGGTACCTTTTGGCAAACTCCAAGCGGGCTTTCATGTGCCTTTTACTGAGGAGTGGCTTCCGTCTGGCCACTCTACCATAAAGGCCTGATTGACGGGGTGCTGCAGAGATGGTTGTCCTTCTGAAAGGTTCTCCCATCTCCACAGAGGAACTGTGGAGATCTGTCAGAGTGACCATTGGGTTCTTGGTCACCTCCCTGAACCAAGGCCCTTCTCCCCCTATTGCTCAGTTTGGCTGGGCGGCCAGCTCTAGGAAGACTCTTGGTGGTTCCAAAATTCTTCCATTTCAGAATAATGGAGACCACTGTGTTCTTGGGGACCTTCAATGCTGCAGACATTTTTTGGTACCCTTCCCCAGATCTGTGCCTCGGCACAATCTTGTCTTGGAGCTCTATGGACAATGTCTTCGACCTCAATGCTTGGTTTTTGCTATCACATGCACTGTCAACTGTGGGACCTTATATAGACAGGTGTTTGCCTTTCCAAATCATGTCCAATCTATTACATTTTCCACAGGTGGACTCCAATCAAGTTGTAGAAACATCTCAAGGATGATCAATGGAAGCAGGATGCACCTGAACTCAATTTTGAGTCTCATAACAAAGGATCTGAATACTGTAATGTAAATAAGATATTTCATTTTTATAGATTTTTTATCAAGTTGAACCTGTTTTCGCTTTGTCATTATGAGGTATTGTGTGTAAATGGATGAAGAAAAACATTTTGGGAATCCATTTTAGAGTTGTTGTAACGTAACAAAATGTGAAAAAAAGGAAGGGATCTGAATACTGTCCTATTGCACTGTATGCTATGTTCATTTTGTATGTTTTGTTCTATGGTGTTTTGTATGCCTATCGGGTGTCCTGGGGTTGTGTTTAAGACGAAAGCTTCAGCAGGTGACTGTCCCTGTTGTTCCAGTCAGATGTGTGTGTGTGTCTGTACGTGTGTGTGTGTGGAGGAGAGAAGCACCCGCGAGGGAAGAGCTTCGCTGAGCATGATTGCGCAGCAGGACCCAGTCCCAATGGATGACAGCGTAGCACAGCGGGGAAACACACAGTGCACAGTGATTAGTTTGCCCACTCATTTAGCCGAGAGCAGTGTCCCAGTCAGAGTATTCTCCGAGCTGCATTCCCAATCCTCCCAGTATGCAAAACCAATCCAAATGGTTTCCCATTGGCATTAAATATGTATTAGCCAGCCCTTTCATCTATGGAGCCGAGTATATTGTGTCAGAATTCCTCGGGATATTTTCTGATACATGCCATGGCCAATTTTGTATCTTCTTCTTTTAATTAAAAGAGGAATGAGGTCTGCAGAAAGAGGGCTAATCTTTATTAATTGGAATTTCTTTGCTGGGGGGCTCGTTATAACACACGCACATCCGCCCACAGAGCCACGAGACGATCCATTTCTCCTCAATTAGCCTGGAAACCATCTGAAAACCTTCGGAAAAGGCGACTGTGAAAAATTAGGCTTCTCACCATAACAGAATTGATACATTTCTGCCTGACATGTCAGTCTGTGGCAAGGCTTTTCAGAAGGAATAGGCCTGGTTGCATTGTGGTGGCGGCAGGAGCGATGGAGGTGGCAGAGACCTTTAGGTATGAAAGGCCTACATCCCTCAGCCTGTCTGTAAGCCGGCTCAGATGTTAAAGGAGGCCTCCAGGGTTCAGTCTAGCTCCACGACAGGCCCATCAATCACCTCTCAGAGCGAAGGCATGGAATGCACCTCCCGTGCCAACTCCGCAGCGAAACGCTCCCTCTTTTTCTCTCACAGCATTCCAGGTGGGCGATTCCCAGCGCTCCGACACACGGCGTTCCGGGCGTTCCGGGCTCCCACTCCCTGCCGGCCTCGGCCCCGTGCCCGGCTGCTCCCTCTGGATTATCCCTCCATCTGTAATTAAACCCAGCCAAGTAGAACTGCTGTGCTGCTGCTGCAGACTGGAGACTAGACACTGGAGCGCAGAGATGGGATGGCATCAGACATTTATATTTCATCAGAAAGGCCTTCACCTGTGGTCTTGCTGTCACTGGTCTCACGCTGTAGGTGTGGTTGTGTGTGTGTCTGTGTAAGGGTTGTGTGCGTCTGTGTCTGTAAGCCTGCTTGAGTGTGCCAAGACACACATGTCAGCTCTGTGTGTGTGTGTGTGTGTGTGTGTGTGTGTGTGTGTGTGTGTGTGTGTGTGTGTGTGTGTGTGTGTGTGTGTGTGTGTGTGTGTGTGTGCGTGCGTGCGTGCGTGCGTGCGTGCGTGCGTGCGTGCGTGCGTGCGTGCGTGCGTGCGTGCGTGCGTGCGTGCGTAGCCAAGATGTGTGTGTGTGTAGCCAAGATGGGTGTGGGTGTGTGTATGCAATGCATGAAAACAATATATTTCCTGCTTCCTCAAGCCAAGCTATCACTCACCCTCTCTACACTTTATGAAATGTAAATCAATCAATGACATGTATTTTATAAAGCCCTTTTTACATCATCAGTTGTCACAAAGTTCTTTATGAATACCCAGCCTAAAACCCAGAAGAGCAATGCAGATGTAGAAACGCATTGGCTACTGCATGTTATAAATCTAACATTTCACATACATCTCTCATCTCTTCACCGTCCTCTCTCTCTCTCTCTCTCTCCGTCTCAGATCTGACCATTTAGATTCCTGTGTTTTAGATTCCTAACCCCTGCTGGGCTGTGGCTCCTCTCTTTTGGAATTGGACAGGATTGGAGCCTGTCGCCGTAATGGGGTCTGTGACCTGCCTTGGCTATCACAGCTGCAGCAGTTTTATGCTGTGATTTACCAAACACACTCTGCCACACTCCCTCAAGGGCAGCGCCCAGCCTCCAGTAACGTATAGGGCAGGAGCATTCCATTTTTACCCTACAAGGTCTGGAGCCTGCTGGTTCTCTGTTCTACCTGATAATTAATTGAACCCACCTGGTGCACTTGGTGTCCCAGGTCTAAATCAGTCCCTGATTAAACGCAATGAAAAAAACGCATTGAAACTGGCTTTGAGGTCCAGACTTGATTTTGAGGGGTATAGGGGTTTGTTTATCACCAAAGCAGTATACTTTACATTGATTCTTTTAAACAACCACTGCATTAGAGTCCTGTATATAGATTGATGATACATCCACAGGATTACCCCCTTGACAAATACAATAACCTGAGATGTATGTGGATATAAATACATTAAAGTACCAAGTGACAAAAAAAATATTTTGATTAATCTCACAACAGAGCCCATCAAAATCAACATTTCAACATGTTGATAAACTGGACCTTATACAGGACCCATGTGTCACACAAAGAAAAATGTGTGATTGGTCTTAAACCTGAAAATGTTTCCATTCCTCCAACAGTGGACTGTACTTAGCTGTAATCATGGCAGCTGTGAGCCACTGAGTGGACCATTCAGAGTGATGGTAATGACAGTGGACAGTCCAACAATAGCACCTATCAGCCATGCAATCACGAGTAAATTCTCCAGTCTTTTCAACATAGTGGCGTCGTGTCTTTGGCTATGCCGGATTAAGTGATATGACATGCTATTCTATAAATTAATGTATCCGTAATTAATATTACCTGATTGAGCTAATCATGTAAATGTAATTAACTCGGGGCACCACGAAATAATATTTATAGAGCTGTTATCTTCCGAATAAACTCTTAAAGACCTAGTAATATTTTACATCAATAGCAGACAATATTAATTGTCACCTTAATTCATGTCACTAGGTGGGTCACTAGGTGGGTGAGGAAGGAATCAGGCGAAGAGAGTTCCACTGGAAAAGGTGCACTTTAATGTGGCACAAAAATTAACAAGCCCAAAACACAGGGCGCGGACAATAATGTGGACCACCCACAACACAGGGTGCCAGGTCCAGAAATATATCACCTCTACCTAATGCACACACATAACATAAATACAATCCTACACAAAACAAGGGTGGGTACACGTACTTTAAATAAGGAAGCTCATTAAGCACATACAACATGACACAGGGGAAACTAATAAGACAAAACAAACAGACAACGAAAAAGGGATCGGTGGCGGCTAGTAGGCCGGTGACGACGACCTCCGAGCGCTGCCCGAACAGGCAGGGGAGCCCACTTCGGTGGAAGTCGTGACAATTCAGTCTCATCTGAAAGTTGTAAATTCTTGGTTATCTTCACGAACCCTGGCTAACAAGTTGAATCAGCAATACAAAATTGGGTTTAGTTATTTATTTACTAAATACCTAACTAATCACACAGAATTACACATACACATAATTAATCATAACTTGATTACAAATTACGTCATAAAGGAAACACAAAAGAAAAGTGTCTGGGTTTGAGTGAAAGAGCGAGAAGACTGAGGAACAAAGGATGAAGCTGTGCTATCGTAAATACAGTATCTTATGCATTCTAAATTACAGCCCATTTGGAAAAGGAAAATGCAATAAATATTTACTCTGAGCTGCGCTTCAGTAGGTTGGTGGTAGATGGAAGGCCGTGTTGCCAAACAGAGTCCTTTGTCCTTTGAAGAATGTCTCTGGTGGTCAATTGGATACGTTGTAGTAACGTCGTTGTGTGATAGACGGGATACTCTTGTCTGGTCCTTCCTAACCCTCGTTTGCAGCGGCTGTTGCTAACTCAGCGGCTAGGAGGTATCACTTCTGTAGTGAATAAGAGTTCAAAGTTCATACCATTCGCAACCAAAGCTCACGCTGATGTTGGCTTCGTTCTGTAGTTATTATCTGAACCATTCTGACATCGGACCGTCGTCCTCACATCCTCGGAACAGGAGGTTATATTGTCGTCAAGGCTTTATATAGGAAGGGAGAAAAGGGGTGTGTTTCATAGTTTACAACCTATGACTCTTCACGTGGGCGGGCCACTGAGTCAGGCCTAATTCACTCATGAAAACCCAATTCTCAAATTTTAGAAGCTAAAATCACATTTCATCCCATCACAAATAATTTCATATTCAAACATTTAAATTGAACAACAATTCCATGTGAATCTGATAAGTCTGATGTGTAGACTTTACACTGTAGAGTTTATGTCATTTTATCATTGATGAGAATGTCTCAGATGACAACCAAACTGACATCATATTCATTAAGTACCACCGCATATGTTCAATTGGTCGGATTACCAGAATATAGTTCATTTCCCCCACCTTCTGATGTTCCCAGAATCTCTATGTTAACCAAGGGGTTTTCAAATGTAACATCAGTA
The DNA here is from genome assembly GCF_023373465.1 of Oncorhynchus keta. Taxonomy (NCBI): domain Eukaryota; kingdom Metazoa; phylum Chordata; class Actinopteri; order Salmoniformes; family Salmonidae; genus Oncorhynchus; species Oncorhynchus keta. The sequence continues at coordinate 25,324,236 of NC_068428.1, forward strand.
GGGTAGAGAGAGGAAAAAGGGGGGAGAGGTATTTATGACTGTCATAAACCTACCCCCAGGCCAACGTCATGACAGTGGTAACCTGTATGTTTATGTATGCATGTGATTAGTAGAAGTTCGCACTAAAATATAGATGTTGGATCTTAATTTGACCAGTTTCTCGCAGTAAAAGTACAAGTAAAAGACACTTTATTATTTAAAAAATTCTCACGGGAAATGAGTTTTGATAGGGTTTAGTAGACTATAGTTTAGATGTGAGATCGCGTGAGAGTCAGAGAACAGCAGGTTTTAAGTGAGTTTAGGTAAATCACGAGGCTCATTTGATTTCATCACAGTGAATAGACAGCGATGACGCAACGGCACTCCCAAGTTTGCATACAACCTTTAATATAGGACAGCATAATGACCAATAGTAGTGAGCCAGTAAACTAGTAATAGCCAGTGGTAAGACATTGGTGTGAGTTATGAACTGCTGGGATAGTGAAAAACCACTTGATACGTTTTCAGGACCTACTTTCTTGTCACAGTCATCGTGTCACAGTCTGTTAATAGAGAACAACATGGCAGTCACAGCAACACACAGACACGCACAGACTACACACACACACTACGCACACTACATGGTAAATCTTGTGTGGATCCCTTTGGGGGGACTCATAGTTCTCATACGTTAATGTATAGAGCAGAAGGAGGTATGGAGTTTTGCTTGGTGATTTTGTTATATCAGTGTTCTGAACTTAACTGAATCTCACCTCCAGGCTAGATTACTCCTTCATCAGCAGGCTCTCTCTGCAGTACTGGAGTCTTAGTGAACTGAAGTAAGTGTTGTTTTGTTAATATACTGTGACTGAAGTACTGTAGGTGTGCCCAGGACAATCCAATTTGGGATGAGAGTGGAGAAAGAGGGAGGAAGTTAGAATTTGATTTTCGACCCTGCTTTATTCAGCTGATACAGATACTCAGGTTCAGCAAAGCATATTAAACTAGCTTGCATAGCCCTAAACAGAAACTCTCCTTGAGAGAGAGAGGGGACGCCCCACTGTGGGCTGTAAGGTGTGAGAGAAAGAGGGAGAAGGAGAAGGAGAGAGACAGAGAAAAGAGAGAAGAGAGAGAAAAGAGAGAGAGAGAGAGAGAGAGAGAGAGAGAGAGAGAGAGAGAGAGAGAGAGAGAGAGAGAGAGAGAGAGAGAGAGAGAGAGAGAGAGAGAGAGAGAGAGAGAGATCGTGTCTGTCTGCGTGTGAGGTGGTGTGTGTGTGCTAAGAGAGCTCAGCAAAGCATATTAAACCAGCTGACATCACCCTCCACCAAAACTCTGAGTGAGACAGAGATAGAGAGAGACAGAGGTAAGGGATTTGAATCTTCAGATTTTTGTTGAATGCAGCGTCAAAATAAGGTGCAAAAACATTTATTCCGTGACACCAACTATGGCACCATTGAATTGCAGATAATCTGTCTAACCCTAGAATAGAGGTATCTTCCTATTCTGCTTCTTGGACAGACAAGGCACCCAGTGGATTCTCTAGCAGCCTCCAGGAACATTGAATTAGGAGTTGAGGAAAACACTTGATCTGCCTTCATGCTCTTTTAATTACACACGGCTGGGTGGGTTCCAATCCCCAGAGACCAACTGGTAATTCACACACATCAGAAGGACCACAACCTTCGACTCGCCTGCCTAAAATCTAATAAAAAATCAAATCAAATTGTATTTGTCACGTGCTCCAACTACAACTGTTGTACAACTTACCGTGAGGGAGGGCATTTGATGAATTGTTCAGCAGTCTTATGGCTTGGGGGTAGAAGCTGTTAAGGAGCCTTTTGGTCCTAGACTTGGCACTCCGGTACCGCTTGCCATGCGGTAGCAGAGAGAACAGTCTATGACTTGGGTGACTTGAATCTTTGACAATTGTGTTGGGCCTTCCTCTGACACCGCCTGGTTCCTGGATGTCAGGAAGATTGGCCCCAGTGATTTACTGGGCCGTACGAACTACCCTCTGTAGCACCTTGCGGTCGGAGGCCGAGCAGTTGCCAAACCAGGCAGTGATGCAACCATGCTCTCGATGGTGCAGCTGTAGAACTTTTTGAGGATCTAAGGACCCATGCCAAATCTTTTCATTCTCCTGAGGGGGAATAGGCATTGTCTTGCCCTCTTTACGACTGTCTTGGTGTGTTTGGACCATGATAGTTTGTTGGTGATTTGGACACTAAGGAACTTGAAACTCTGGATCCGCTCCACTGCAGCCCCATAAATGTTAATGGGGGCCTGTTCGGCCTTCCTTTTCCTGTAGTCCACGATCAGCTCCTTTGTCTTGCTCGCATTGAGGGAGAGGTTGTTGTCCTGGTCTCATCGTTGTCGGTGATCAGGCCTACCACTGTTGTGTCATCAGCAAACTTAATGTTGGTGTTGGAGTCGTGCTTGGCCACGCAGTTGTGGGTGAACAGGGAATACAGGAGGGGACTAAGTCCAGGATCCAGTTGCAGAGGGAGGTGTTTAGTCCCAGGGTCCTCAGCTTAGTGATGAGCTAATATCACCCTACCCTACCTAAACAGCCCTGAGAGAAAAAGAGTTGGGTGAAAGACAGAGAACATACCAAAGAGAGAGAGAAAGTGAGAGATCCGAAAAGGAGAGATGGAGACATCTCCCTTCCCTCAGGGCAGCGTAGGGTTAAAGCAGGGAGTGCATGCCTACACACAGGAGGCCAGAGGCAGCTGGCATCATTCCAAAGCAGCATTGCTCACTGTATTTAAATGAACCCAAAGTGGAGACTGAGGAGAATCGCCAACACCACACAAGTGCCAGCCTGATCCCCCTTCATATGACTGTAACTCTAATGTGCATATCATAGGTAGGGCTATGATATACTGCTAGTTTATCCTGGCCAGGCCACATTCTAAGGAAAAACTCCTGGCCCTACTGTTATGATGTTTATGTTACCAGCCTTGTGGTTTCCCCAGAAGAGTGAGGTCTGATAACATTACACAGTCCACCTCTCATGACTGGAATTGGTTCCTAAAGACTGCAGAGCTCTAGCAGTCAGCTGATTTAGATCATTGACCAGATGCAGTGTGAACATACTGAATGATTAGTCTCGCTTGCCAGCTGAGCTTTGGGGTTTGGCCTTTACCTACTACAGCTGGACAATGTGCCAGGTATCAGAAAGAAACAAAGTGTTGCAGCTTCAAAGGTCTCTCACCAGTGTAGTAGTTGAGTGTGTGTTTTTGGCTGGTCCTGGTGCCTGTGGGCGATGTATCTGCATGTGGCTGGGTCACAGTGGGCCTGTCAGTGCTGCTGACGCCATGCAGCCAGCCTCTCACTAATAGGATGTGGACATTGCCCAGTCATGCATGCACACACACACACACGCACACACGCATGCACACACACACACACACACACACACACACACACACACACACACACACACACACACACACACACACACTCACACACGCATACATACACACACACACACGCACGCGCGCACATACACACACACAGACACACACACAGACACACACACAGACACACACACAGGCACACACATGCTCTGTTCTTGAGAAGGGAATGTTTCAACTTGTACAGTGACTTACAGTCCAGGGGATTCTCTCTCTCATCCTCTCCCTCTCTCTCTCTCTTTCAAACTCCCTCCCTCCCTCCCTCCCTCCCTCCCTCCCTCCCTCCCTCCCTCCCTCCCTCCCTCCCCTCCCTCCCTCCCTCCCTCCCTCCCTCCCTCCCTCCCTCCCTCCATCTCTTTCTCTCTCCATCTCTTTCTCTCTCCATCTCTTTCTCTTTCTCTCTCCATCTCTTTCTCTCTCCATCTCCATCTCTCTCGCTCTCTCGCTCTCTCTCCCCTCTCTTTCGCTCTTTCCTTCTCCCCTCCTCTCTCTCTGCCTCTCTCTCCACCCTCTCACAACTTGGCATTTATTGTCATGAATCTTGCCCTGGAGGCAGAATTGTGCAATTTCTGCTAGATGGCCATGTGCAAAGTCACAAATGGCAATTATGTGTTTGTTATTTTAAATGAAAACAAAGAAATCACTTTTTGGTCTTAATTTAAGGTTAGGCATTAGGGTGAGCAGTGTGGTAAGGTTAGGGTTAGGTTCTTTCTTTCTCTCTCCCTCTCTCACTCTCACTAGCTATCTCCCTTTCACCCTGTGTGGGGTATTTCTAGCAGAGAGGCTTGCTTCAGATGGGTATGTCATTGTAATCTCTTGGTTTAGTGTGAAATGATGTAACCTACAGGCAATGTCAAGGTGAACTAGTCTAAATGTGTGGTTTCCCTCCCCAGTGCTTTGTGCTACTGTACTTCTCCCCACTAAATGAATAGAGCCTTGGAGGGTTCCAGCAGGGCTGGCCAGACGATCCCTGAGTCTGACAGAACAGAGGCAGTAATCACAGGCAATCTTCCGCTCTGGGACCCTCTACCCTGGCCTGGGCAGACCCTGGAGACGCTTTTCTCGCCCAAAACCTGTGATTTGATATCTTCTACCACAAAGAAGGGCTCAGATCCACAGGGCACCACAGAACACAGCAGTAGGGCAGTTGAGGATGAGAGAGAAGCTATTTTCACAGAGTTAGGAAGTTGGAGACTGATTGTCTCATTTACACCTCACCACCTCTCCACCACTCTTATTCTCATGGCTTTCTCATGACAGGCCTTTCTCTCTGCTCTCTATCTCAAAACCCTGTTTTACACACTCGTCACAGAGATAATCAGATGCCACTATCTTTCACGGTTCAGAAAGCCAGAACTGAAATGGGAAAAATATTATTTTCCATTGATGCTCCTTGGTCTTGCAAAATACTTTAAAACTGGTGGAGAGGGTATCATTTGTTGGGTTTAAAGCTCTGATAGAGGACAATGTCCCATAATCCTCTGTTTCTGTGACTGATCTAATGACATGTCACTCCAGCTCCTGTAACAGAGGACTGAGTTCTGGGAAGGGAAGGGAAGGGGAGGATAATTGTATGTAAATCCTCACATTTGAATCCACATAGAAGGATCTTCCAATTGATGCCCACAGAGCAAGGTTTAGACCTATACAGATGTATAATCTTAATTTGAGACAATTTGCTACAATAATCCTGCAGCAACAGGAAATGTAAATTATTATGTGTCACGCCTTGGTCTTAGTATTTTGTGTTTTCTTTATTATTTGGTCAGGCCAGGGTGTGACATGGGTTTATGTTGTTGTATTTCGTATTGGGGTTTTTGTATTATTGGGATTGCGGCTGAGTAGGGGTGTTGTATAGGCTTGGCTGCCTGAGGCGGTTCTCAATCAGAGTCAGGTGATTCTCGTTGTCTCTGATTGGGAACCGTATTTAGGTAGCCTGGTTTTGCTTTGTATTTCGTGGGTGATTGTTCCTGTCTCTGTGTAGTTTCACCAGATAGGCTGTAATTAAATTCCGTTCCGTTTGTTGTTTTGTATTTGTAGAAGTTATTTCATGTGTCACTTTCTTCATTAAAGTCATGAGTAACCACCATGCTGCATTTCGGTCCGACTCTCTTTCTACAAACGAAGAACGCCGTTACATTATGTGGATTATAATTCATGGATATTTTTGTAGGGTTTGATACATTTTTCATTTGGGCAAATCAAATCTGAAATTTCGAAGTGGAAATTACAAATTTAAGAATACTTTTTAAAACTGCTTTGCAGGAATATTCTCAGCAACAAAAGAGTGATCAAATGAATATCCTACATCTGTACAGTGATGAGGTCAGATTCAGGCACTCAAACCCCAACAAACAACCTCATGTGTAAGCATAGTTGTCTCTCTTATTCTATGTCTGTGTAGACTATCATGATACTTTGTGTGTGTGTGTGTTTCTCAGGACATTTCTGTGGGTTTAAATTGGGAGGATCCTGCGTGTCTGGGCCAGGCATGGTAGACTAGAGCCCTGTCCAGACTGACACACAACAGTGTGTTGTAATGACTTTCCTCTCTTTAAGATAGCCTGCCGGACTGAACCTCCCAAGTGATGTTCTCTCACACCATGTTTGTATAGGCAGCCATGATAGGAGGAGGAGGAGGAGGAGAAGCTACTTGCAGTAGTACTTGGGAGCTGATGATGACCATGTATTGTAGAACCATAACATGAACATGGTTCCTCTATTGGAGCTCATTGAAGCGACAGAAAACTTCCTCATCTGATCAAAAAACTAATGCTTTATCATTTCTTATCCTTATCCTTTCTTATCCTTATCCTTATCCTTTCTTATCCCTGTCCTTTATTATCTTTATCCTTATCCTTTCTTATCATTATCCTTTCTTATCCTCATCCTTTCTTATCATTATCCTTATCCTTATCCTTTCTTATCCTCATCCTTTCTTATCCTTATCCTTTCTTATCCCTGTCCTTTATTATCTTTATCCTTATCCTTTATTATCATTATCCTTTCTTATCCTCATCCTTTCTTATCATTATCCTTATCCCTATCCTTTCTTATCCTTATCCTTATCCTTATCCTTATCCTTTCTTATCCTTATCCTTTCTTATCCTCATCCTTTCTTATCCTTATCATTTCTTATCCTTTACTAATTACTGTAGTATTACATTAATTGGGCAAAAATGCTCTTTCATTTCCCATGTGCCTTTGCTTTTAGGGAGTTTCTCTGTGTGGTTTTGAAGTTCAGTATCTGACTATGTGAACTATATGCAAATGACAAACCCTGTTGGGATTTAAATATATACTGTGCATCTTTAGGTTATTCTGTGGTCTGGTGTGGATGTCTGTTTTTCTCTGTGGTGTGTGTTCTCCCCCATTACAATGATCCAATAATCCCAGGCACACAGGCAGCAGTCCTACAGGACTGTGTGTTGGAGACCAGCGCTCTGCTGCCATCTAGTGTTGGCCAGCATCTGCCCTGATGTTAGGACTGGGATAACCTCACCTGTGTGTGTGTGTGTGTGTGTGTGTGTGTGTGTGTGTGTGTGTGTGTGTGTGTGTGTGTGTGTGTGTGTGTGTGTGTGTGTGTGTGTGTGTGTGTGTGTGTGTGTGCGTGTAAGGTAGCTCATTACTGAGAGTCTATATTAGTGAAGGAGGTCAGTCAGAGTCAATGAACATGCTCTAATTCTTCTCCAATTCCCTTGTGCTCTGCCACTTGTCAGACATTTGCATATAAATTGCTTTAGATATGATGTTCCTGGTAATGATTTAACGACTACTTGTTTATCATTTATGAACGCTTTGGACATTTTTAGGCACAGTAAAGCTTTATAGATATAATTTGATGCTCTGAAGAATGTGTATGTGTCTACAGTTGTGGCCAAACGTTTTGAGAATGACACAAATATTAATTTTCAGAGTCTGCTGCCTCAGTTTGTTTGATGGCAATTTGCATATACTCCAGAATGTTGCGAAGAGTGATCAGATGAATTGCAATTAATTTCAAAGTCCCTCTTTGCCATGCAAATTAACTGAATCCCCAAAAAACATTTCCACTGCATTTCAGCCCTGCCACAAAAGGACCAGACGACATGCTGATTGAGTTTGAATAACAGACTGGAAGATTTTTTTTAAAGGGTGGTGCTTGGAATCATTGTTCTTCCTCTGTCCATCATGGTTACCTGCAAGGAAACACATGCCGCCATCATTGCTTTGCACAAAAAGGGCTTCACAGGCAAGGATATTGCTGCCAGTAAGATTGCACCTAAATCAACCATTTATCCGATCATCAAGAACTTCAAGTAGAGTGGTTCAGTTGTTGTGAAGAAGGCTTCAGGGTGCCCAAGAAAGTCCAGCAAGTGCCAGGACCGTCTCCTAAAGTTCAGCTGCGGGATTGGGGCACCACCAGTACAGAGCTTGCTCAGGAATGGCAGCAGGCAGGTGTGAATGCATTTACACGCACAGTGAGGCAAAGGCTTTTGGTGGATGGCCTGGTGTCAAGAAGGGCAGCAAAGGAGACACTTCTCTCCAGGAAAAACATCAGGGACAGACTGATATTCTGCAAAAGGTACAGGGATTGGACTGCTGAGGACTGGGGTAAAGTCATTTTCTCTGATGAATCCCCTTTCCGATTTTTTGGAGCATCCGGAAAAAAGCTTGTCCAGAGAAGACAAGGTGAGTGCTACCATCAGTCCTGTGTCATGCCAACAGTAAAGCTACCTGAGACTATTCATGTGTGGGGTTGCTTCTCAGCCAAGAGAGTGGGCTCACTCACAATTTTGCCTAAGAACACACCCATGAATAAAGAATAGTACCAACACATCCTTCGAGAGAAACTTCTCCCAACCATCCAGGAACAGTTAGGTGACAAACAATGACTTTTCCAGCATGATGGAGCACCTTGCCATAAGGCAAAAGTGATAACTAAGTGGCTCGGGGAACAAAACATCAATATGTTGGGTCCATGGCCAGGAAACTCCCCAGACCTTAATCCCATTGAGAACGGGTGGTCAACCCTCAAGAGGCGGGTGGACAAACAAAAACCCACAAATTCTGACAAACTCCAAGCATTAATTATGCAAGAATGGCCTGCCACCAGAAGTTAATTGACAGCATGCCAGGGGTGGATTGCAAAGGTCTTGAAAAAGAAGGGTCAACACTGCAAAAATTGACTCTTTGCATGAACTTCAAATATTTGTAAATAAAAGCCTTTGACACTTATGAAATGCTTTGTAATTATACTTCAGTATTCCATAGTAACATCTGACAAAAATTTCTAAAGACACTGTGGCAGCAGACTTTGTGAAAATTAATTTTTGTGTCATTCTCAAAACTTTTGGCCACGTGTGTGTGTGTGTGTGTGTGTGTGTGTGTGTGTGTGTGTGTGTGTGTGTGTGTGTGTGTGTGTGTGTGTGTGTGTGTGTGTGTGTGTGTGTGTGTGTGTGTGTGTGTGTGTGTGTGTGTGTGTGTGTGTGTGTGTGTGTGTGTGTGTGTGTGTGTGTGTGTGTGTGTGTGTTAGAGGTCGACCGATTAATCGGAATGGCCGATTAATTAGGGCCCATTTCCAATTGTTCTGAAAACTTGAAATCGGCCCTAATTAATTGATTTGACACCGATTTGGCCGATTTTTTAAATATACTTTTTTACACCTTTATTTAACTAGGCAAGTCAGTTAAGAATATATTCTTATTTTCAATGATGGCCTCGGAATGGTGGATTAGCTGCCTTGTTCAGGGGCAGAACGACAGATTTTTACCTTGTCAGCTCAGGGATTCAATCTTGCAACCTTACGGTTAACTAGTCCAATGCTCTAACCACCTGCTTTACATTGCACTCCACGAGGAGACTGCCTGTTACGCGAATGCAGTAAGAAGCCAAGGTAAGTTGCTAGCTAGCATTAAACTTATCTTATAAAAAACTATCAATCAATCAATCATAATCACTAGTTAACTACACATGGTTGATGATATCACTGTTTATCTAGCGTGTCCTGTGTTGCATATAATCGATGCGTTGCGCACTCGTGGAAAAAGGACTGTCGTTGCTCCAACGTGTACCTAACCATAATGTATATACATATATGTATACATATATGTATATGTATGTGTATGTGTATGTGTATGTGTTTGTGTTTGTGTTTGTGTATATGTATGTGTATGTGTTTGTGTATTTGTTTGTGTTTGTGTATATGTATGTGTATGTGTTTGTGTATATGTTTGTGTATGTGTTTGTGTTTGTGTATATGTTTGTGTATTTGTTTGTGTTTGTGTATATGTTTGTGTATGTGTTTGTGTATATGTATGTGTTTGTGTTTGTGTTTGTGTTTGTGTATATGCTTGTGTATGTGTTTGTGTATGTGTTTGTGTTTGTGTATGTGTATATGTATGTGTTTGTGTTTGTGTATGTGTTTGTGTTTGTGTATGTGTATATGTATGTGTTTGTGTTTGTGTATATGTATGTGTTTGTGTTTGTGTTTGTGTATGTGTATGTGTTTGTGTTTGTGTATGTGTATATGTATGTGTTTGTGTTTGTGTATATGTATGTGTTTGTGTTTGTGTTTGTGTATGTGTATGTGTTTGTGTTTGTGTATATGTATGTGTATGTGTTTGTGTATGTGTTTGTGTTTGTGTATGTGTTTGTGTTTGTGTATGTGTATATGTATGTGTTTGTGTTTGTGTATATGTATGTGTTTGTGTTTGTGTTTGTGTTTGTGTATGTGTATGTGTTTGTGTATGTGTTTGTGTTTGTGTTTGTGTATATGCTTGTGTATGTGTTTGTGTTTGTGTATATGTATGTGTTTGTGTTTGTGTATATGTATGTGTTTGTGTTTGTGTTTGTGTATGTGTATGTGTTTGTGTATGTGTTTGTGTTTGTGTTTGTGTATATGCTTGTGTATGTGTTTGTGTATGTGTATATGTACAGTATGTGTATGTGTTTGTGTATATGTATGTGTTTGTGTTTGTGTATATGTATGTGTTTGTGTTTGTGTTTGTGTATGTGTATGTGTTTGTGTTTGTGTTTGTGTATATGCTTGTGTATGTGTTTGTGTATGTGTATATGTACAGTATGTGTATGTGTTTGTGTATATGTATGTGTATGTGTTTGTGTATGTGTATGTGTATGTGTTTGTGTATGTGTGTGTTTGTATGTGTTTGTGTATGTGTATGTGTTTGTGTATATGTATGTGTATGTGTTTGTGTATGTGTATGTGTTTGTGTATGTGTGTGTTTGTATGTGTTTGTGTATGTGTATGTGTTTGTGTATGTGTATGTGTTTGTGTATGTGTTTGTGTATATGTATGTGTATGTGTTTGTGTATGTGTGTGTTTGTATGTGTTTGTGTATGTGTATGTGTTTGTGTATATGTATGTGTATGTGTATATGTATGTGTTTGTGTATATGTATGTGTATGTGTATGTGTTTGTGTATGTGTATGTGTTTGTGTATGTGTGTGTTTGTATGTGTTTGTGTATGTGTATGTGTTTGTGTATGTGTATGTGTATGTGTTTGTGTATGTGTTTGTGTATGTGTATGTGTTTGTGTATATGTATGTGTATGTGTTTGTGTATATGTATGTGTTTGTGTATATGTATGTGTATGTGTGTGTTTGTATGTGTATGTGTATGTGTATGTGTTTGTGTTTGTGTATGTGTTTGTGTTTGTGTATATGTATGTGTATGTGTTTGTGTTTGTGTATGTGTTTGTGTTTGTGTATGTGTTTGTGTTTGTGTATGTGTTTGTGTATGTGTTTGTGTTTGTGTATATGTATGTGTTTGTGTATATGTATGTGTTTGTGTTTGTGTATATGCTTGTGTATGTGTTTGTGTATATGTATGTGCTTGTGTATGTGTTTGTGTATATGCTTGTGTATGTGTTTGTGTATGTGTATGTGTTTGTGTTTGTGTATGTGTTTGTGTTTGTGTATATGTATGTGTTTGTGTATGTGTATGTGTTTGTGTTTGTGTTTGTGTTTGTGTTTGTGTATGTGTATGTGTTTGTGTTTGTGTTTGTGTATATGCTTGTGTATGTGTTTGTGTATATGTATGTGTATGTGTTTGTGTATATGTATGTGCTTGTGTATGTGTTTGTGTATATGCTTGTGTATGTGTTTGTGTATGTGTATGTGTTTGTGTTTGTGTATGTGTTTGTGTTTGTGTATATGTATGTGTTTGTGTATGTGTATGTGTTTGTGTTTGTGTTTGTGTTTGTGTATATGTATGTGTATGTGTATGTGTTTGTGTTTGTGTATATGCTTGTGTATGTGTTTGTGTATATGTATGTGTATATGTTTGTGTTTGTGTATATGCTTGTGTATGTGTTTGTGTATGTGTTTGTGTATGTGTTTGTGTATGTGTATGTGTTTGTGTATATGTATGTGTTTGTGTATGTGTTTGTGTATATGTATGTGCTTGTGTATGTGTTTGTGTATATGCTTGTGTATGTGTATGTGTTTGTGTATGTGTTTGTGTTTGTGTTTGTGTATGTGTATGTGTATGTGTTTGTGTTTGTGTTTGTGTTTGTGTTTGTGTTTGTGTATGTGTATGTGTTTGTGATTGTGTATGTGTATGTGTATGTGTATGTGTTTGTGTTTGTGTATATGTATGTGTTTGTGTATGTGTATGTGTATGTGTTTGTGTTTGTGTATATGCTTGTGTATGTGTTTGTGTATATGTATGTGTATATGTTTGTGTTTGTGTATATGCTTGTGTATGTGTTTGTGTATGTGTTTGTGTATGTGTTTGTGTATGTGTATGTGTTTGTGTATATGTATGTGTTTGTGTATGTGTTTGTGTATATGTATGTGTATGTGTTTGTGTATATGTTTGTGTATGTGTTTGTGTTTGTGTATATGTATGTGTATGTGTTTGTGTATATGTATGTGTATGTGTTTTTGTATATGTATGTGTTTGTGTATATGTATGTGTATGTGTTTGTGTTTGTGTATATGTACAGTATGTGTATGTGTTTGTGTATATGTTTGTGTATGTGTTTGTGTATATGTTTGTGTATGTGTTTGTGTATGTGTTTGTGTATGTGTTTGTGTTTGTGTATATGCTTGTGTATGGGTTTGTGTATATGTTTGTGTTTGTGTATGTGTTTGTGTTTGTGTATGTGTTTGTGTATATGTTTGTGTATGTGTTTGTGTATGTGTTTGTGTTTGTGTATATGCTTGTGTATGGGTTTGTGTATATGTTTGTGTTTGTGTATGTGTTTGTGTTTGTGTATGTGTTTGTGTATATGTATGTGTATGTGTTTGTGTATGTGTTTGTGTTTGTGTATATGCTTGTGTATGGGTTTGTGTATATGTTTGTGTTTGTGTATGTGTTTGTGTTTGTGTATGTGTTTGTGTATATGTATGTGTATGTGTTTGTGTATGTGTTTGTGTTTGTGTATATGCTTGTGTATGGGTTTGTGTATATGTATGTGTATATGTTTGTGTTTGTGTATATGCTTGTGTATGTGTTTGTGTATGTGTTTGTGTATATGTATGTGTTTGTGTATGTGTTTGTGTTTGTGTTTGTGTATATGTACAGTATGTGTATGTATCATTGTGTGTTTCTGTTTCCTCTTCCACTAACCCTCACCCTTCCATCCCTCCCTTGATCAATTAAAACACTGTATCTCTCTCTCTCTTTTTCTCTCTCTCTCTCCATCCCTACATCCTCTCCCCCTCTCTCCATTTCTCTCTCGCGCTCTCTCTGCTCATTTTCCATCCCAGTTAACAGATGGTGTGGGTAGCCCTGTCTCTGTCTCACCATGTCTGTGTGTGTGTGTGTGTGTGTGTGTGTGTGTGTGTGTGTGTGTGTGTGTGTGTGTGTGTGTGTGTGTGTGTGTGTGTGTGTGTGTGTGTGTGTGTGTGTGTGTGTGTGTGTGTGTGTGTGTGTGTGTGTGTGTGTGTGTGTGTGTGTGTGTGTGTGGTAGTCAGCCTCCATGGTAATGATCAGTATTCAGTACCAGTCTCTGGTAACTGGCCAGTTTGGACAGCATGTTGGTCCCATAGGCTCTGGAGAGATCTCTACTCTAGCAACTAGCTACCACTGCCTGCCTGTCTACCTCACTGCCTACATGCTTGTCTGCCTCAGTGCCTCACTGCCTAGATGCTTGTCTGCCTCAGTGCCTCACTGCCTAGATGCTTGTCTGCCTCAGTGCCTCACTGCCTAGATGCTTGTCTGCCTCAGTGCCTCACTGCCTGCCTGCCTGCCTGTCTGCTAGCTGGACTATGTGAAGTGTCTCCTCACTCAATGAGGGTAATCAAACATACACACACACACACACACACACACACACACACACACACACACACACACACACACACACACACACACACACACACACACACACACACACACACACAGACAGACAGACAGACAGACAGACAGACAGACAGACAGACAGACAGACAGACAGACAGACAGACAGACAGACAGACAGACAGACAGACAGACAGACAGACAGACAGACAGACAGACAGACAGACAGACAGACAGACAGACAGACAGACACTCTCTCCTTTGTCTGTTGCTGTTTCTCCATAGATGGCTAGAGAGAGATTAGTCGATGAAAGTTGTACTTGTGTTGATCAGTTTTAATTTGTCTGCCCTGGCTGATCGTTAGCCTCAGGAGGATTGTATGGTGCTCTGTGCTAAAAATAACCAAGTGCCCTATTTCCAACCTGTTGAATGACTGAGTGGAGTACCTGATGGGTTTGTGACATTAGTGTCTATAGCAGTTTCTGGTCAAACCCAACCTAAAGTCCTACTTTTATGGAAGAGAGAAAGTGTGATGATGGATGATTAAGATTTTTTTTGAGGATTAAATACTTGGAATAACAGGTCCCTAATTTGATTTAGAGAATCCTATTTCTTCATAGATAACATAGTCTTATCTTTATGCAGAAGTGTGTTGCCTGGCAGGGAAAGTGTGGTGTGTCACAATTTGGCACCAAAATGAAAGCTGATTTGGTTTTTAATTAGGCTAGCGGCTCTCAATTCCCCATATGAGGTCAGAGTCACACACACACACACACACACACACACAAACACACTCTCTCTTTTTCTCGCACACACATACGCATACACACACAGAGTGAGAGAGAGAGACAGAATCATGCTTAAAAAATACATTACGTGTATCTCCCAGACTTCTAGCAATTTGGTGCTCATTTAAAAGCAATAGGGTTTGAACAGCTTAGCACTAAATTCTCTACGTGCATTAGTGGTAGTAGTGTTAGCTCCAGTCACTGTTTTTCCTCCGCTATACTCTACATGAATGGTCATTTCAGTGTTGTACTCTTCTTTTCACTCAGTTCTTAATCCATGTCTGTGACCTCTGACCTATTCAAGCAAGCAGACCAAGTCAAGCAAGAGTAGTTATCTGGTATTTATCTCTGTTTATTCTTTGAAGTCTCAGGCCAACATTTTGAACTTTAAAAAGAGAAGCTGGATATAATTAACTGTTTTATTTATCTGCCTGTGTGGGGACCATCGTAGTCCAGACTGTGTATTATTATTAAGGTCCTATCAGTGTGTTTGACCTCAAGTTCATCTGAATTGATATCCTGTTCCTGGATTAGAGTCTGGATAGACAGGCTTTCATTATTTCTGATAGAGGTATGTGTGAATCTAAAGACCACTGCCATTATGATTATTCCTGCTTCATGTGAGGGGAGGTTGGGAGCGGTTGGGAGGAGGTTTTGGGGGTGGTTGTGTGAGTGTATCAGAAATAACCTCATAAGGTTATTAATCAAATAGACCAAAGTTCTGACTGGTCCTAAATCTGCTTTACATACACACAAGGTATGCTGTTTTCCAACCACTTAATCAAAATATGTTACCCACAGTAGTGTTTGTGTGTGTGTGTGTGTGTGTGTGTGTGTGTGTGTGTGTGTGTGTGTGTGTGTGTGTGTGTGTGTGTGTGTGTGTGTGTGTGTGTGTGTGTGTGTGTGTGTGTGTGTGTGTGTGTGTGTGTGTGTGTGTGCTTCTTTGTAAAATGTTTGCCGTTAGAGCTCCCTCCAGCATTTTGACCGTTTGTAAATGTTGTGACAGCAGGTCTAAACAGGATGCAGCAGTAGAGGTGTGGTGTGTGTCTATGTAGAGTTGTGGTGTGTGTCTATGTAGAGTTGTGGTGTGTGTCTATGTAGAGTTGTGGTGTGTGTCTATGTAGAGTTGTGGTGTGTGTCTATGTAGAGTTGTGGTGTGTGTCTATGTAGAGTTGGTAGAGTTGTGGTGTGTGTCTATGTAGAGTTGTGGTGTGTGTCTATGTAAAGTTGTGGTGTGTGTCTATGTAGAGTTGTGGTGTGTGTCTATGTAGAGTTGTGGTGTGTGTCTATGTAGAGTTGTGGTGTGTGTCTATGTAGAGTTGTGGTGTGTGTCTATGTAGAGTTGTGGTGTGTGTCTATGTAGAGTTGTGGTGTGTGTCTATGTAGAGTTGTGGTGTGTGTCTATGTAGAGTTGTGGTGTGTGTCTATGTAGAATTGTGGTGTGTGTCTATGTAGAGTTGTGGTGTGTGTCTATGTAGAGTTGTGGTGTGTGTCTATGTAGAGTTGTGGTGTGTGTCTATGTAGAATTGTGGTGTGTGTCTATGTAGAGTTGTGGTGTGTGTCTATGTAAAGTTGTGGTGTGTGTCTATGTAGAGTTGTGGTTTGTGTCTATGTAGAGTTGTGGTGTGTGTCTATGTAGAATTGTGGTGTGTGTCTATGTAGAGTTGTGGTGTGTGTCTATGTAGAGTTGTGGTGTGTGTCTATGTAGAATTGTGGTGTGTGTCTATGTAGAGGTGTGATGTGTGTCTTTGTAGAGTTGTGGTGTGTGTCTATGTAGAGTTGTGGTGTGTGTCTATGTAGAATTGTGGTGTGTGTCTATGTAGAGTTGTGGTGTGTGTCTATGTAAAGTTGTGGTGTGTGTCTATGTAGAGTTGTGGTTTGTGTCTATGTAGAGTTGTGGTGTGTGTCTATGTAGAATTGTGGTGTGTGTCTATGTAGAGTTGTGGTGTGTGTCTATGTAGAGTTGTGGTGTGTGTCTATGTAGAATTGTGGTGTGTGTCTATGTAGAGGTGTGATGTGTGTCTTTGTAGAGTTGTGGTGTGTGTCTATGTAAAGTTGTGGTGTGTGTCTTTGTAGAGTTGTGGTGTGTGTCTATGTAGAGTTGTGGTGTGTGTCTATGTAGAGGTGTGGTGTGTGTCTATGTAAAGTTGTGGTGTGTGTCTATGTAGAGTTGTGGTGTGTGTCTATGTAGAGTTGTGGTGTGTGTCTATGTAGAGTTGTGGTTTGTGTCTATGTAGAGTTGTGGTGTGTGTCTATGTAGAGTTGTGGTGTGTGTCTATGTAGAGTTGTGGTGTGTGTCTATGTAGAGTTGTGGTGTGTGTCTATGTAGAGTTGTGGTGTGTGTCTATGTAGAGTTGTGGTGTGTGTCTATGTAGAGTTGTGGTGTGTGTCTATGTAGAGTTGTGGTGTGTGTCTATGTAGAGTTGTGGTGTGTGTCTATTTAGAGTTGTGGTGTGTGTCTATGTAGAGTTGTGGTGTGTGTCTATGTAGAGTTGTGGTGTGTGTCTATTTAGAGTTGTGGTGTGTGTCTATGTAGAGTTGTGGTGTGTGTCTATGTAGAGTTGTGGTGTGTGTCTATGTAGAGTTGTGGTGTGTGTCTATGTAGAGTTGTGGTGTGTGTCTATGTAGAGTTGTGGTGTGTGTCTATTTAGAGTTGTGGTGTGTGTCTATGTAGAGTTGTGGTGTGTGTCTATGTAGAGTTGTGGTGTGTGTCTATTTAGAGTTGTGGTGTGTGTCTATGTAGAGTTGTGGTGTGTGTCTATGTAGAGTTGTGGTGTGTGTCTATGTAGAGTTGTGGTGTGTGTCTATGTAGAGTTGTGGTGTGTGTCTATGTAGAGTTGTGGTGTGTGTCTATGTAGAGTTGTGGTGTGTGTCTATTTAGATTTGTGGTGTGTGTCTATGTAGAGTTGTGGTGTGTGTCTATGTAGAGTTGTGGTGTGTGTCTATGTAGAGTTGTGGTGTGTGTCTATGTAGAGTTGTGGTGTGTGTCCACAACTGTCCTATATGACATAACTGATATGGTTCTAGTCTCCACAACTCTCTTATATGACATCACTGCTATGGTTATAAACTCCATAACTGTGCCATATGACTTCACTGCTGTAGTTCTAGTCTCTATAATCATCCCATGTGACCTCACTGCTGTGGTGGATTGTGGGTGCTTAGGACTGTCAGTGAGTCTGCGTGATGCTGGGAGCCCCTTCCCTCCCAGGGGGTTCATAAGAAGAACAGGGGGGACTTCCAGGTCCTGTTTTAACTCTTTGTCTGACCTCCCTTGCCCTCTGTCTCCTTCCCCCCTCCCTCTCGTTGTCTGTCTTTCTCTCGTTCCCTCTCTCCCATGGCCCTAAGGGGGTCATCAGGCCCTCTATCATTCCAAAACGGGATGATGTTTTTTCTTCTTTTTCTTCTTCTCCCAATTTAACAAATCTTAACCTCACTGAGTGACTCTTTCAAACCTTAACCTCACTGAGTGACTCTTTCAAACCTTAACCTCACTGAGTGACTCATTCAAATATTAACCTCACTGAGTGACTCATTCAAATCTTAACCTCACTGAGTGCCTCATTCAAATCTTAACCTCACTGAGTGACTCTTTCAAACCTTAACCTCACTGAGTGACTCTTTCAAACCTTAACCTCACTGAGTGACTCATTCAAATAATAACCTCCCTGAGTGACTCATTCAAACCTTAACCTCACTAAGTCTCTCATTTAAATGAGTGTTGCTTTTAGCTGAATCTGGGCTATTTAAAAATGAGTGCCTTATTACAAATGAATGCCAAAGGAGAGAGGGAGTAAGAGAGAGAGGGGGAGAAGGAGAGGGATAAAATGAACACGAGAGAGAGATTTGGATAGTTGGAAGCAAGAACTTGAAGAGCCCTGTAATTTGGTTGTGATTCCATGACAGACAAATGACTCAATATGAGTTTGTGGCAGGCAGCCCCAGTCAGTTCCTCGCACACAGCAGCCAGCTGGGCTGTGGGAGGAGCTGGCCCTAGATCAGTTTTTAGTTTCTAGGTGGGGCCTTCTCTTTCTGTGTTACAACAGGAAAACACTCGTCACACTTACTGGACCGGACCTCGAAGAGAGGAGAGGAGAGGAGAGGAGAGGAGAGGGGACGTCCCACTCTGGGCATTAAGCTGTGAGAGAAAGAAGGAGAGGTTGAGAGAGAGAGAGTGAGAGTGAGAGTGAGAGAGAGAGGGAGAGAGAGAGAGAGAGAGAGAGAGAGAGAGAGAGAGAGAGAGAGAGAGAGAGAGAGAGAGAGAGAGAGAGAGAGAGAGGGGACGTACCACTCTGGGCTTTAAGCTGTGAGAGAAAGAGGGAGAGAGAGAGGGAGAGAGAGACAGAGAGAGAGAGAGAGAGAGAGGGAGAGAGAGAGCGAGAGAGAGAGAGAGAGAGAGAGGGAGGAAAAGATAAACAGACAGTGGGGGTAAAGATACAGAGAAAGGGAGAGAGTGGCTGAGTTAAAGGAAGAATTAGCCTAGCCTAGCATGTAGCTAGCCTAGTCTACTGTACTCTACTTGTTCCTCATACTCTGAAAGAGGTACACACATTTAGCAGGACAGTTACAGATCATTTCCTCTGAAACACTTGGACTGTCCGCGGCTCTATTATAGCGGTGAGTACTTGTATCCTGTTTTGGTCTTTCTTTCATTTAATTTCAGGGGAAATCCTATCTCTTGTTTCATGTATTTGTATTGTCAAAGATTTAAATGCTTTGGATGGAGAAATAATATAATTTAAGAGTTGTGAACAAAGTGAAAGAGAACTCACCAGAGGAGTTAAGTTACTATGAGGCCTTGTGTTGTCACATTGAGACATGTAGAGAAATTTTTGCTTCAGACATACATAAGGCGTTTCATGGTGAGTGTAACTGAGTTGGAATGAGATTATTGTTGGCTGAGCTGGTATTTTAACTGAAGCATGCCAGCCCTCCTCCGCTTTCTGATTGACTGACTGATGCTGCTGAGTCACGATGCTAGCTGATTCTCACTGCACTGCTCCATGCGCTGTGTGTGTGTGTGTGTGTGTGTGTGTGTGTGTGTGTGTGTGTGTGTGTGTGTGTGTGTGTGTGTGTGTGTGTGTGTGTGTGTGTGTGTGTGTGTGTGTGTGTGTGTGTGTGTGTGTGTGTGTGTGTGTGTGTGTGTGTGTGTGTGTGTGTGCATCTATACATGTGTGTGTATGTGCATCTATACGTGTGTGAGTGTCTGCCTCAATTAGCCATAATTAGCCCTTTACTCCTTTGTTCTCCAGTACATGACAGGGTGAGTGGTGCCTCACATGTCTTCTCTGGAGCCAGACAGACAGATAGAGAGAGAGGGATGAAGAGAGAGAGGGATGGATGAAGGGATCAGGATCCATTACTATTTATCATCAGCCTCTGAAGCCTCTATTGATTTCCTTTTCCATTGAGTGAGAACAAAGCCTTGCTCCCAGCAAAGACCCAAATAAAGAATCGTGCTACATATCAGCACTGAATCTGAGCCTCACGGCTGTTTATTGATCTCCTCTTCTCCCGGACAAGCACAAACTCACACAACACCACCACACTGACACAAATACACACAAATACACACACACACACACACACACACACACACACACACACACACACACACACACACACACACACACACACACACACACACACACACACACACACACACACACACACACACACACACACACACAGGGTGAGAAACATACACACACACAACATAGAAACACACTCGAATAAGCATACACACACAGACACGGTCTGTTCACTAGAGGAGTGCCATTGTTCAGTGTGTGTGTGAGTGTGTGTTTGGAGGTGAGGGGCTTTGACAAATAGCTGTTTTGCTGAGGGAGTGTGGAGCTCTATATTCTCTCTCCACATTCTCTCTCCCTTTCTCCCTCTCCCTCTCTTTCTCTCTCTACTCTTTCTCTCTTTTTCTCTCTCTTTCTCTCTCCCTCTTTCTCTCTCTCCCTCTTTCTCTCTCTCTCTCTCTCTCTCTCTCTCTCTCTCTCTCTCTCTCTCTCTCTCTCTCTCTCTCTCTCTCTCTCCCTCTGTTTCTCTTCCTGTCCGGATCTCTGGAGCCGGCATCTGGAACAGCGGTCAGCTGACAAGAAACAAGGGAGCGGAGGGAGGGAGGGGAAAGAGGGGAAGGAGCGATACAGGAGGGAAGGAGGTATGGAGCCAAAAACCTCCCAAGGTAGCTCCCCGAGCAGGCCTGCTTTATTGTATTGTACAGTCCCAGACCCAGTCCAAGACCCAGACCCAGACCCAGACCCAGACCCAGTCCCAGACCCAGACCCAGACCCAGTGTGTAATGTTCTGTATGAAGGATATCTGAATCTATGGACAAAGAGCCTTCAGAACAAAGAAATAGACAGAGACATAGACAGAAATAGAGCTGAACAAACAGGCTTGATTTGAGTTCTTTAGCTGGGAGTTCTCATCGAGGGGAGGCAGGGGAAGCTCACAGGAACAACTGACAGGCTAAATCAGCTACCTACAGGCAGAGGGGGAGGTATATTGTTGGCACCGGGATGGAGCTACCCATGGCCCGAGGGGGGTCTGGAGGTAGATTGTAGTGAGTTGGCACAGTGATGTGAAGGAAGGGCTCCTCTGTTCTGTTCTGGTCTTCTCTGCCTGGGAGGTAATTAATGGAGTTTCAGCCGTCAAAGCCCTCTCTCTCTTTCTCACTCTCTTTCTCTCTCTCTTTCTCTCTCTCGCTGTAGTAGCTGTCTCTGCCAGTCAGACAGACTGTCTTTCTCCCTAGACTCTCTCCCTCCTCCTCTCTTTCTCTCCTTTTTTCTCTTCTTTATTCTCTACTTTGTCGTCTTTATTCTCTAGTAGTCTGTCAAAGCGTTGCTATAGAGATAGACCTCTGAGCCCAATTCTCATGAGACACGTCAGCTCGTGTAGACTAGAGACCACT
Organism: Oncorhynchus keta; assembly: GCF_023373465.1. Lineage (NCBI taxonomy): Eukaryota > Metazoa > Chordata > Actinopteri > Salmoniformes > Salmonidae > Oncorhynchus > Oncorhynchus keta. The sequence continues at coordinate 25,345,587 of NC_068428.1, forward strand.
TCTCTCTCAGGGATGGTGGACATTTGGGATTTGTTGACTTGTTTAAAGTAGACTTTGTTGTGGATGAAACAAATGGAGACTCATGGCCTGCCTGTCTGCCTGTCAGTCAGTATGTTGTGGATGTGTCTACCTAATAGATGTGGACGGGCCAGATGTGAGCTCTGCAGATGATCCGCTTAGCATTAGCTTTACAATGCCAACACTTCCCTGTCTCTACAATGTGCCCTGCAATGGCTGATCCTAACCCTGTGAGCCTCTTTGTTCTGCCTATCCCCTCTGTCATGCAGTCATACCATCAGCAGAGCAGCTACACACACACACACACACACGTCCATCCCTTCGCGTTGTATGGTATGCACAGTGATGGGATTTCGAACAGAATGGAATCCGTTAATGAAAAGACAGAGATTCCAGTGTAGAGCCTGGGTGCTGTATTCAAAGCTTCAGCTCCCTATTACTGTGCCAACAGCAGAAAGCCCTGTCCTTTGTTTCAACAGCCCAGCTCTGTATAACTAACTATCCACTGGTCTGTGCCAGGCCAGGGCACAGCTCCACCGCCCCACACTACCAACCGGTGAAGGATGGATGACATCATCAGCCGTCACGTTCGGCATGTCCTGCCTGGACACCCAGATTTACAGAGGAAGTGAGGAAACCTTTGTAACATCTGCTGCAGCCTTTCTGCTCCGTCACACCACAGATCATGTTACTGTATATGATCCCCCAGTCGTGTCTGTGGAGCAAGAGAAGAGAGAGACGGTGAACACCATCCCTCATTACATTAACGCCCACACTGGGGTTGTTTGACAGTCTTTTCTCAACTCCATATGTACATGTGTTACTGCTTTTTTCTTGTGGTCCTCTTGTTACATTCATCAGATTCTTTTATCCAGAGAGACTTACAGGAGAAATTAGGGTTAACTGCCTTGCTCAAGGGCACATCAACAGACTTTTTACCTAGTTGGCTCTGGGATTCAACCAGTGACCTTTCGGAATACTGGCCAAACGCTCTTAACCGCTAGGCTACATATCTGTTCAGGCTTGTGTGTGTGTGTGTGTGTGTGTGTGTGTGTGTGTGTGTGTGTGTGTGTGTGTGTGTGTGTGTGTGTGTGTGTGTGTGTGTGTGTGTGTGTGTGTGTGTGTGTGTGTGTGTGTGTGTGTGTGTGTGTGTGTGTGTGCGCCCGCAGTACATTGAGTATACAAGACATTAAGAACACCTTTTCTTTCCACCCAAAAGTGGTAAAGCTGCCAGCTCTTAGCAAACTGTTGGAAAAAATGGTGCTATTTCTCTGTAAACAAATTGACAACAGACTTTCAGCATGCTTATAGAGAAGCGCACTCAACACTGACACAAATGACTGAGGATTGGTTGTAAGATATTGATAATAAGAAGATTGTGGGAGCTATACTGTTAGATTTCAGTGCAGTGTCAATATTATTGACCATACCATGTTGCTGAGAATACTTCTGCCATTATCGTGGATTCAGAGCTATCTATCTAATAGGACTCAGAGTGTTTTCTTTAAGCGAAGCCTCTCTAATGTCAAACATGCAGGGTGTTTTGTGCCGCAGGGTAGCTCTCTAGGCCCTCTACGCTTTTCTATTTTTACCAATGACCTGCTTGAACAAAGACTGTGTCCATGTCTGCTGATGATTCAACCATATACACTACCATTCAAAAGTTTGGGGTCACTGAGGAATGTCCTTGTTTTTGAAAGAAAAGCACATTTTTGGTGCATTAAAATAACATCAAATTGATGAGAAATACAGTGTAGACATTGTTAATGTTGTAAATGACTACTGTAGCTGGAGACTGCTGATTTTTAATGGAATATCTACATACAGAGGCCCATTATCAGCAACCATCAATCCTGTGTTCCAATGGCACATTGTGTTAGCTAATCCATCATTTTAAAAGGCTAATTGATCATTAGAAAACCCTTTTGCAATTATGTTAGCACAGCTGAAAACTGTTGTACTGATTAAAGAAGCAATAAAAACTGTCCTTCTTTAGACTAGTTGAGTATCAGCATTTGTGGGTTCTATTACAGGCTCATAATGGCCGGAAACAAATAACTTTCTTCTGAAACTCATCAGTCTATTCTTGATCTGAGAAATGAAGGCTATTCCATGCGAGAAATTACATAGAAACTGAAGATCTTGTACAACGCTGTCTACTACTCCCTTCACAAAACAGAGCAAACGGACTCTAACCAGAATAGAAAGAGGAGTGGGAGGCCCTGGTGCACAACTGAGCCAGAGGACAAGTAGATTAGAGTGTCTAGTTGGAGACAGACGCCTCACAAGTCCTCATCTGGCAGCTTCATTATATAGTACCTGCAAAACACCAGTCTCAACGTCAACAGTGAAGAGGCGACTCCGGGATGCTGAACTTCTAGGGATGGTGGCTCTGACACACACACTTACCCCACCAGACATGCCACTAGGGGTCTTTTCTCAGTCCCCAAATCCAGAACAAGCATAGTTTTAAAAAACAGATGAAGCAACACCTCACGGCACAACGCCTCTCCCCTAGTTGACCTAGATAGTTTGTGTGCATGTATTAATATGTAGGCTACATGTGCCATTTTTTTGGGAGAGAATGATTTATTTCAGCTTTTATTTCTTTCATCACATTCCCAGTGGGTCAGAAGTTTACATACACTCAATTAGTGTTTGGTAGCATTGCCTTTAAATTGTTTAACTTGGGTCAAATGTTTTGGGTAGCCTTCCACAAGATTCACACAATAAGTTGGGTGAATTTTGGCCCATTCCTCCTGACAGAGCTGGTGTAACTGAGTCATTTTTGTAGGCCTCCTTGCTTGCATATGCTTTTTAAATTCTGCTCACATTTTCTATAGGATTGAGGTCAGGGCTTTGTGATGGCCACTCCAATACCTTGACTTTGTTGTTATTAAGCCATTTTGCCACAACTTTGGAAGTATGCTTGGGATTATTGTCCATTTGGAAGACCCATTTGCGACCCAAGCTTTAACTTCCTGACTAATGTCTTGAGATGTTGCTTCAGTATATCCACCTAATTTTCCTTTCTCATGATGCTGTCTGTTTTGTGAAGTGCAGCAGTCCATCCTGCAGCAAAGCACTCCCACAACATGATGCTGCCACCCACATGCTTCACAGTTGGGATGGTGTTCTTTGGCTTGCAAGCATCCCCCTTTTTCCTCCAAACTCAACGATGGTCATTATGGCCAAACAGTTCTATTTTTTTTCATCAGACCAGAGGACATTTCTCCAAAAAGTACAATCTTTGTCGCCATGTGCAGTTGCAAACCATAGTCTGGCTTTTTTATGGCGGGTTTGGAGCAGTTGCTTCTTCCTTGCTGAGCGGCCTTTCAGGTTATGTCGATATAGGACTCATTTTACTGTGGATATAGATACTTTTGTACCTGTTTCCTCCAGTATCTCCACAAGGTCCTTTGCTGTTGTTCTGGGATTGATTTGCACTTTTCGCATCAAAGTAAGTTCATCTCTAGGAGACATGGTGTTTATACTTGCATACTATTGTTTGTACAGATGAACGTGGTACCTTCAGGCATTTGGAAATTGCTCAGAAGGATGAACCTGACTTGTGGAGGTCTACAGTTATTTTTCTGATTGAAGGAAGGCCTTGAAATACATCCACAGGTACACATCCAATTGACTCAATTTATGTCAATTAGTCTATCTGAAGCTTCTGAAGCCATGATGTAATTTTCTGGAATTTTCCAAGCTGTTTAAAGGCACAGTCAACTTAGTGTATGTAAACTTCTGACACACTGGAATTGTTATATAGTGAATTATAAGTGAAATAATTTGTCACTCAACAATTGTTGGAAAAATTACTTGCATCACGCACAAAGTAGATGTCCTAACCGACTTGCCAAAACTATAGTTTGTTAACAAGGATTTTGTGGAGTGGTTGAAAAACGAGTTTTAATGACTCCAACTTAAGTATATGTAACCTTCCCACTTCAACTGTATGTAGTTCTGTCCTTGAGCTGTTTTTCTTTGTTAATGTTCTGTATCATGTCATGTTTTTTGTTTTGTGTTGGACCCCAGGAAGAGTAGCTGCTGCTTTCACAACAGCTAATGGGGATCATAATAAAATACTAAGACCAGTTGAAACATGGAATGTGTGTGTGCGCCATTCTGAGGCTGAATGGGAAAGACAAAAATAAAAATGTCAGTGCCTTTGAACAGGGTATGGTAGTAGGTGCCAGGCGCACCAGTTTGTGCCAAGAACTGCAGCGCTCCTTGGTTTTTCAACACTCAGCAGTGTCCCATGTGTATCAATATTTTCCAATTTGACTGGAGCGCAGAGCGAGATTCCCAAAGGCTGGAGCGCCCACTTCAATTTCGCTCCAGTAGTGCTCACTTCACGAGCTCAGGGCAAGCCCGGCCAAATATGCATTTGTAGTCTACTTGTGTGCTGCTATGGCCCCTTGCTTTAGCTACTGTCATGGAGTTCGCTAAATATTTTCATAAAGAAACTGATAAAACACACTAAATCAAGGTGACTTATAAAGATGAGGACCAACAGCAAGAGAGGGAGTGTGGTGATGTAGTGTCTAAAGAATCATAGTGGAATCTGAAAAGACACTTATCCTGAAAGCACGATGGTGTATTTACTACATGCACATGCTAACAGAAAGGAACGAGGTGGGTAGATAACTAAGTGTGTCATTGTAGCAAAGTATAAACACTAAGTATGTATAAAAAAAAATCTGATCTCAAATGTTTTGTTCATTTTTGTTCTATTATCTATACAATAGGCCATAGTTGCCTGGCATATTCCCACTTTCAAGAAGCTTTCCGTATTGATTGGGTTATTTAGCTTAAAAACCTTTCGGCCTATCTATAGAAAGATCATTTTAAAAACAACTCTGCATCTCTGCCCAGTCTGGAAAGTGGCCAAAAGGGTGTTTAGCACACCCAGTGGCTCTGCAAGTGTGGAGAGGATATTCTCCGCTTCGGGCCTTCTCTCCAGACATCATTGCATCAGCCTGAAGCCACAGACTGATGAATTCAAAGGCACTAATAAGTCATTGTTAGTTTAATTTGTATGTCATTCTAAGTAAGTCACAGCCTATGTGCCCAATCCACATCGACAGGGCTACGGTGGAGCGGGTCGAGAGCCTTAAGTTCCTCAGTGTCCAAATCACTAAGGACTTAAATCGATCCACACACACACGCACAGTCGTGATGAAGGCACGACAGCACCTCTTCCCCCTCAGGAGGTTGAAAAGGTTTGGCATCAAGTCCTCAAAAAGTTATACAGCTGCACCATTGAGACCGGCTGCATCACTGCTTGGTATGGCAACAGCACCACCCTCAATCGCATGGTGCTACAGAGGGTGGTGGAGATACCCCAGTACATCACTGGGGCGAGGCTCCCTGCCATCTAGGACCTCTATATCAGGCGGTGTGAAAGGAAGGCCCGGAAAAGCGTTGAAGACTCCAGCCACACAAGCCATAGATTTTTCTCTCTGTTTCTGCATGGCAAGAGGTATCAGTGTATCAAGTCTGACACTAACAGGCTCCTGAACAGTATTTCTTGTGTGTTTTTGTTCAACCTTGTGTTATTTTTAGTACTACATTGATATTGATTACTGCATTGTTGGGTTTAGAGTTTGCAAGAAAGGCATTTCACTGTACTTGTGCAGGTGACATTAAAACTTGAAACTTGAAGGAGAAAAAATGCATACTATGTACACAGCCACATTTACTGTATCTAAAACATAAAATACTGTAAACTACTTTTCATTGTTAACAGGAGGCGACATCTCTCAGGGGCATCTTTGAAAATACAGCCAAGTTGAACGTGTCTATGAATTCTACTGACTTTATGCAAAAAGGATGGGTAAACACCTTGGACTATAATCATATGTAATAACAGGAACAAGTTTACTCAAAATAAAGCCCTCTAGTCTATTAAGTATAGCAAAACACTTCGAGAACAGATGACTCGATGAATGATGTGGATCACATTGGAGTTATTCCTCTATCTCTCCATCCATTCTCCTCTCCTCCATCCATCCTTTCTTATTATAGGGCAGAAATATCATGTCTTCAGCATAGCGTCTAAAATTTGACTCATGTTTTCATCTCTGACCTGTGTTTTTATCTCCCTAGCTCTCTTATCTGAGCACACACACATACCGCCTCACACACACACTCTCTCTCTCTGTCTCTCGCACTCTCTCACTCTCTCTCTCTAAAGCGCTTAGTCAGGGCATGTAATAATAATAATATAATAATAATGTCTTCTGTCATCAGCATCACCTCTGTGTTGTTAAATAGAAGCTTTAACCCAAGGTTCCTATGTCACTTCTCTCATCAACGCATCAAGCTAGTCAAGAATGTCATCCGTCATCAAGGCAATAGCCAAAGCCTGTGCCGATCAGTAAATCTGTCAATGTCCCTCTCTGGGTTTCAACTCCCAAGTCCCAGAGGAGCCACATATTCATGTGTGTGTGACAGTCCCTCACACTCACTTCTGAGAGTGTGTTCACTCTCAAACACTCTGCTGAGGTCTCCATCAACACCAGCTGTCTAGCATATCTGTAGAAAACACCAGTGTGTTTGCTGAGTGTCCCACTGTGGGCTTATGAAACATGTTACCGTGAGGCTTTTGTGAGCTTGGCAATGGGAGTTATGGCTGCTCTGCTCGGAGTTGCACTTGGTTCCAATTAGGTAATGACATTCCAGTCCAGGCTATTGCCAAGCCATATGGTGGGGGTCAGAGGACTCCCAGCAAGCCAAAATTGATTCTGTTAAAGTACCCTGAACATTTGTTAGGTCGCAGAAAATGTTCTCATAACACAAAACTGTCCAGTTGAGGTGCTGATTATAGAATGTTTATATAAAATATTTGCCTGTTGTTGCCAGAATGTTCCTAGAACACATTTAATGTTCTTTAAAAGGTTCCCAGAATGTTCCTAAAACACATTTAATATGTTCTTTAAAAGGTTCCCAGAATGTTCCTAGAACACATTTAATATGTTCTTTAAAAGGTTCCCAGAATGTTTCATTAGGTTGTGGGAACAGTCTAGTGAGAACAACATGTGAAAATCACAAAATATATGTTCACAAAACCCCAAAACTGTCCAGTTGTGCTGATTATTCTACAATGTTTCTTATAGGGTGCAAAAAAAGCATTCAACTGATGTTACAAGAACGTTGTCTGTTCTTTAAAAGTTCCAAAAACATTTATTTAGGCTGTGGGAAAATTGTGGGGATACGACAAGAGATCCCAAAACACGAAAACTATCCAGTTGTGCTGAAATTCAGATAACACCTGTATCCGGGTTCACAAAACATCCCTTTGATATCGCAATAATTCTTTAAAGAGCATGCAAAGAGTGTGCAAAGCTGTCATCAAGGCAAAGGGTGGCTACTTTAAAGAATCTAAAATCTAAAATATATTTTGATTTGTTTAACACTTTATTGGTTACTAGATGATTCCATATGTGTTATTTCTTAGTTTTGATGTCTTCAATATTATTCTACAATTTAGAAAATAGTAAACATAAAGAGAAACCCTTGAATGAGTAGGTATGTCCAAACCTTTGACTGGTACTGTATGTGAAATAAGTCAGAATACCGTAGAATACATACCACCATGCATACCACTGCTGGCTTACTTCTGACGTTAAGCAGGGTTGGTCCTGGTCAGTCCCTGGATGGGAGACCAGATGCTGCTGGAAGTGGTGTTGGAGGGCAAGTAGGAGGCACTCTTTCCTCTGGTCTAAAAAATATCCCATGTCCCAGGGCAGTGATTGGGGACTGCCCTGTGTAGGGTGCTGTCTTTCGGATGGGATGTTAAACATGTATCCTGGCTCTCTGCGGTCATTAAAGATCCCATGGCAGATCCCATGGCACTTATCGTAAGAGTAGGGGTGTTAACCCTGGCGTCCTGGCTAAATTCCCAATCTGGCCATCAAACCATCACGGTCACCTAATAATACCCAGTTTACAATTGGCTCATTCATCCCCCTCCTCTCCCCTGTAATTATTCCTCAGGTCGTTGCTGTAAATGAGAATGTATTCTCAGTCAACTTACCTGGTAAAATAACGGATAAATAAAATAAAATAAAAAGTTGTTGGATGCTGTAGCTGAAATAAATCAGAATACAGTAGAAGTTGTTGAATCATGGATACTTTATGTGAAATAAATCAGAATACAGTAGAAATTGTAGAATCCTGGATGCTGTAGGTTAAATAAATCATAATACAGTAGAAGTTGTAGAATCCTGGATGCTGTAGATGAAATAAATCAGAATACAGTAGAAGTTGTAGAATCCTGGATACTGTAGGTGAAATAAATCAGAATACAGTAGAAGTTGTAGAATCCTGGATGCTGTAGGTGAAATACATTACATTTACATTTAAGTCATTTAGCAGACGCTCTTATCCAGAGCGACTTACAAATTGGTGCATACACCTTATGACATCCAGTGGAACAGCCACTTGCATCTAAATCTTTTTAGGGGGAGAAGGGGGGGGGTTGAGAAGGATTACTTACCCTTACTTACCCTATCCTAGGTATTCCTTGAAGAGGTGGGGTTTCAGGTGTCTCCGGAAGGTGGTGATTGACTCCGCTGTCCTGGCGTCGTGAGGGAGTTTGTTCCACCATTGGGGGCCAGAGCAGCGAACAGTTTTGACTGGGCTGAGCGGGAACTGTACTTCCTCAGTGGTAGGGAGGCGAGCAGGCCAGAGGTGGATGAACGCAGTGCCCTTGTTTGGGTGTAGGGCCTGATCAGAGCCTGGAGGTACTGAGGTGCCGTTCCCCTCACCGCTCCGTAGGCAAGCACCATGGTCTTGTAGCGGATGCGAGCTTCAACTGGAAGCCAGTGGAGAGAGCGGAGGAGCGGGGTGACGTGAGAGAACTTGGGAAGGTTGAACACCAGACGGGCTGCGGCGTTCTGGATGAGTTGTAGGGGTTTAATGGCACAGGCAGGGAGCCCAGCCAACAGTGAGTTGCAGTAATCAAGACGGGAGATGACAAGTGCCTGGATTAGGACCTGCGCCGCTTCCTGTGTGAGGCAGGGTCGTACTCTGCGGATGTTGTAGAGCATGAACCTACAGGAACGGGACACCGCCTTGATGTTAGTTGAGAACGACAGGGTGTTGTCCAGGATCACGCCAAGGTTCTTAGCGCTCTGGGAGGAGGACACAATGGAGTTGTCAACCGTGATGGCGAGATCATGGAACGGGCAGTCCTTCCCCGGGAGGAAGAGGAGCTCCATCTTGCTGAGGTTCAGCTTGAGGTGGTGATCCGTCATCCACACTGATATGTCTGCCAGACATGCAGAGATGCGATTCGCCACCTGGTCATCAGAAGGGGAAAGGAGAAGATTAATTGTGTGTCGTCTGCATAGCAATGATAGGAGAGACCATGTGAGGTTATGACAGAGCCAAGTGACTTGGTGTATAGCGAGAATAAGAGGGCCTAGAACAGAGCCCTGGGGACACCAGTGGTGAGAGCGCGTGGTGAGGAGACAGATTCTCGCCACGTCACCTGGTAGGAGCGACCTGTCAGGTAGGACGCAATCCAAGCGTGGGCCGCGCCGGAGATGCCCAACTCGGAGAGGGTGGAGAGGAGGATCTGATGGTTCACAGTATCGAAGGCAGCCGATAGGTCTAGAAGGATGAGAGCAGAGGAGAGAGAGTTAGCTTTAGCAGTGCGGAGCGCCTCCGTGATACAGAGAAGAGCAGTCTCAGTTGAATGACTAGTCTTGAAACCTGACTGATTTGGATCAAGAAGGTCATTCTGAGAGAGATAGCGGTAGAGCTGGCCAAGGACGGCACGCTCAAGAGTTTTGGAGAGAAAAGAGAGAAGGGATACTGGTCTGTAGTTGTTGACATCGGAGGGATCGAGTGTAGGTTTTTTCAGAAGGGTGCAACTCTCGCTCTCTTGAAGACGGGAGGGACGTAGCCAGCGGTCAGGGATGAGTTGATGAGCGAGGTGAGGTAAGGGAGAAGGTCTCCGGAAATGGTCTGGAGAAGAGAGGGAGGGGATAGGGTCAAGCGGGCAGGTTGTTGGGCGGCCGGCCGTCACAAGACGCGAGATTTCATCTGGAGAGAGAGGGGAGAAAGAGGTCAGAGCATAGGGTAGGGCAGTGTGAGCAGAACCAGCGGTGTCGTTTGACTTAGCAAACGAGGATCGGATGTCGTCGACCTTCTTTTCAAAATGGTTGACGAAGTCATCTGCAGAGAGGGAGGAGGGGGGGATTCAGGAGGGAGGAGAAGGTGGCAAAGAGCTTCCTAGGGTTAGAGGCAGATGCTTGGAATTTAGAATGGTAGAAAGTGGCTTTAGCAGCAGAGACAGAGGAGGAAAATGTAGAGAGGAGGGAGTGAAAGGATGCCAGGTCCGCAGGGAGGCGAGTTTTCCTCCATTTCCGCTCGGCTGCCCGGAGCCCTGTTCTGTGAGCTCGCAATGAGTCGTCGAGCCACGGAGCGGGAGGGAGGACCGAGCCGGCCTGGAGGATAGGGGACATAGAGAGTCAAAGGATGCAGTAAGGGAGGAGAGGAGGGTTGAGGAGGCAGAATCAGGAGATAGGTTGGAGAAAGTTTGAGCAGAGGAAGAGATGATAGGATGGAAGAGGAGAGAGTAGCGGGGGAGAGAGAGCGAAGGTTGGGACGGCGCAATACCATCCGAGTAGGGGCAGTGTGGGAAGTGTTGGATGAGAGCGAGAGGGAAAAGGATACAAGGTAGTGGTCGGAGACTTGGAGGAGTTGCAATGAGGTTAGTGGAAGAACAGCATCTAGTAAAGATGAGGTCAAGCGTATTGCCTGCCTTGTGAGTAGGGGGAAGGTGAGAGGGTGAGGTCAAAAGAGGAGAGGAGTGGAAAGAAGGAGGCAGAGAGGAATGAGTCAAAGGTAGACGTGGGGAGGTTAAAGTCGCCCAGAACTGTGAGAGGTGAGCTGTCCTCAGGAAAGGAGCTTATCAAGGCATCAAGCTCATTGATGAACTCTCCGAGGGAACCTGGAGGCGATAAATGATAAGGATGTTAAGCTTGAAAGGGCTGGTAACTGTGACAGCATGGAATTCAAAGGAGGCGATAGACAGATGGGTAAGGGGAGAAAGAGAGAAAGACCACTTGGGAGAGATGAGGATCCCGGTGCCACCACCCCGCTGACCAGAAGCTCTCGGGGTGTGCGAGAACACGTGGGCGGACGAGGAGAGAGCAGTAGGAGTAGCAGTGTTATCTGTGGTGATCCATGTTTCCGTCAGTGCCAAGAAGTCAAGGGACTGGAGGGAGGCATAGGCTGAGATGAACTCTGCCTTGTTGGCCGCAGATCGGCAGTTCCAGAGGCTACCGGAGACCTGGAACTCCAAATAAATAAATCAGAATACAGTAGAAGTTGTAGAATCCTGGATGCTGTAGGTGAAATAAATCAGAATACAGTAGAAGTTGTAGAATCCTGGATGCTGTAGGTGAAATAAATCAGAAAACAGTAGAAGTTGTAGAATCCTGGATACTTTATGTGAAATAAATCAGAATACAGTAGAAGTTGTAGAATCCTGGATGCTGTAGGTGAAATAAATCAGAATACAGTAGAAGTTGTAGAATCCTGGATACTTTATGTGAAATAAATCAGAATACAGTAGAAGTTGTAGAATCCTGGATGCTGGTGGTGAAATAAATCAGAATACAGTAGAAGTTGTAGAATCCTGGATGCTGTAGGTGAAATAAATCAGAATACAGTAGAAGTTGTAGAATCCTGGATGCTGTAGGTGAAATAAATCAGAATACAGTAGAAGTTGTAGAATCCTGGATGCTGTAGGTGAAATAAATCAGAATACAGTAGAAGTTGTAGAATCCTGAATGCTGTAGGTGAAATAAATCAGAATACAGTAGAAGTCGTAGAATCCTGGATGCTGTAGGTGAAATAAATCAGAATACAGTGGAAGTTGTAGAATCCTGGATGCTGTAGGTGAAATAAATCAGAATACAGTAGAAGTTGTAGAATCCTGGATGCTGGTGGTGAAATAAATCAGAATACAGTAGAAGTCGTAGAATCCTGGATGCTGTAGGTGAAATAAATCAGAATACAGTGGAAGTTGTAGAATCCTGGATGCTGTAGGTGAAATAAATCAGAATACAGTACAAGTTGTAGAATCCTGGATGCTGGTGGTGAAATAAATCAGAATACAGTAGAAGTTGTAGAATCCTGGATGCTGTAGGTGAAATAAATCAGAAAACAGTAGAAGTTGTAGAATCCTGGATGCTGTAGGTGAAATAAATCAGAATACAGTAGAAGTTGTAGAATCCTGGATGCTGTAGTTGAAATAAATCAGAATACAGTAGAAGTTGTAGAATCCTGGATACTGTAGGTGAAATAAATCAGAATACAGTAGAAGTTGTAGAATCCTGGATACTGTAGGTGAAATAAATCAGAATACAGTAGAAGTTGTAGAATCCTGGATACTGTAGGTGAAATAAATCAGAATACAGTAGCAGTTGTAGAATCCTGGATGCTGGTGGTGAAATAAATCAGCATACAGTAGAAGTTGTAGAATCCTGGATGCTGGTGGTGAAATAAATCAGAATACAGTAGAAGTTGTAGAATCCTGGATGCTGTAGGTGAAATAAATCAGAATACAGTAGAAGTTGTAGAATCCTGGATGCTGTAGGTGAAATAAATCAGAAAACAGTAGAAGTTGTAGAATCCTGGATGCTGTAGGTGAAATAAATCAGAATACAGTAGAAGTTGTAGAATCCTGGATGCTGTAGTTGAAATAAATCAGAATACAGTAGAAGTTGTAGAATCCTGGATACTGTAGGTGAAATAAATCAGAATACAGTGGAAGTTGTAGAATCCTGGGTACTGTAGGTGAAATAAATCAGAATACAGTAGCAGTTGTAGAATCCTGGATACTGTAGCACGTATCCTCCATTAAAATATTTCAACATGCACACAAATCATCTTTATAATAGTTTATGTACACTTTATGTCTTCTTTTGTGAGAGATGCAGTCATATTGTTACAAGGGAGAGTAGGGAATTGAATTTCCCAATGTGTAACACAGAAGCAAGGGGGAAAGCCATTTTCCTCTAGTTTATTTTGGATTTTGTGAGCATACTAACATGAATTGGCTTCTATGATGTCTTTGTTAGAGTAAATGGATCTGCAGTAACAACCCATCCTGTCTGCGTCCTGTCTGTCTGGGCCTCAGTTAGGACTATCACGTCACCACAACGTCCTTCTTCACACTCTGCCCAGTCATAGAGATGTAATGGCCAGATGTCATGGTCATTTCACCATGACATCACAAACCAAACCCATCCTGACCAGACCAATCAGACCAATCCTGTAGGAAAAAAATGGTCATCCTTCGTTCTGATCAGGGATGAAAGTCAAGGATGAAAGTGAGGAAAAAATGGCTGTAGGTAGGTAGGTTCCCTGTGCACTGTGTTTGTGTGTGATGCCTGGCTGCCTCTGTGTGTTGGTCAGGATGACACACATCACACAGTAACACAGTATCCAATTAAACCAAGCTGTTTACCTTCCCTTCTCCCAACGCTATCACCACACCCCCCGTGGCTATTTATTTTGATAACAGCTCTGAAGCCATTTCCTTTTTCTGGATTTATGTGGCTTGCGTAGAGGCTGAAATGAAAAGCTTATTACATTGATATTTAAACATGTCAGAGGGCAAGTAGGCCTACAAAAGGGACCTGTGGTTGAATTAAATGGTGGTATATTAGCAGGTCAGAAATCCCATTGAGATGAGAGGATTAGTGGTATTACCTGGGCAGTGAAACATATCACTCACAGATTATACTGTAATGTGTGTGGGGAGAACCACACAGCCATGATTACACGCATAGTGATTTAACAGACACTCCCATCCAGAGCGAGCTACAGTAGTGAGTGCATACATTTTAATATTTTTTTTGTATTCGTCCCCCATGGGAATCAAACCCACTGCCAAGCTCTACCAACTGAGCCACATGGGACTAAGCTACACGGGACACATTACTGCAGAACCACAAATAGTAGGCTTATGTCCATCCTTATTCCTCATAAGGGAACTAGGGAGAAGGAAAGTAGAGTATTTTACAGCAAGCAGGGTTTAATGTTTTGTTGGGATACAATGGATCTCTATTGTCTGATCATTGGATCTCTATTGTCTGGTCTCATCTCCTCTCAGAACATCCACACTCCACCCTAAGTCAGACCCAGCAGTACACAAGCTTTTCCTGTTTTTGTTGCCCATGGTAACGGGCCTGCGTGTATCAGCGGTGATGTCATGCAGTGATATATGACTTGTGAGAGTGAGGGGGGGGTGATGACCTCGGCACCGGAGGGTCCCAGGGGACCCATATCAGCGGGGGCCAGCTCTCAGCATCAGGACTTTCTCACAGTCAGTATCTGGCCTGGGGCTCCCTATCTTGTCTAGAACTGCGGAGCTAAACCCCACCACCTCCATGGGGATCACATCACCAACACAACATGACTAAACCTCTCCCTTTGACAGACAGTCAGACACAATGAAGAACAGCTTTGATTATAGAGGGGTTCAGTATGGGTTTGATTATAGAGGGGTTCAGTAGGCGTTTGATTAAAACGGGGTTCAGTAGAGGTTTGATTATAGAGGGGCTCAGTAAGGCTTTGATTATAGAGGGGTTCAGTAGAGGTTTAATTATAGAGGGGTTCAGTAGAGGTTTGATTATAGAGGGGTTCAGTAGGTGTTTGATTAAAGCGGGGTTCAGTAGAGGTTTGATTATAGAGGGGCTCAGTAAGGGTTTGATTATAGAGGGGTTCAGTAGGGGTTTGATTATAGAGGGGTTCAGTAGGGGTTTGATTATAGAGGGGTTCAGTACGGGTTTGATTAAAGAGGGGTTCAGTAGAGGTTTGATTATAGAGGGGCTCAGTAAGGGTTTGATTATAGGGGGGTTCAGTAGGGGTTTGATTATAGAGGGGTTCAGTAGGGGTTTGATTATAGAGGGGTTCCGTAGGCATTTGATTAAAGAGGGGTTCAGTAGGGTTTTGATTAAAGAGGGGTTCAGTATGGTTTTGATTAAAGAGGGGTTCAGTATGGTTGTAGTATTGGTTTCTGAAGAAGTCTACCTATTCTGAAACTGATAGCATTCTCCCTGTAGACATTGACGATATAAGTGTTTAATGATGTATGATTTGGCATACATTGTTTATTGAATTTACAGTGACTTGATGGTTTGAAGGAGAAGGGTCATTCTCTCTACTGGCAGATGGGTGGCGCTATTGGCCTGTGCTCTCTGGTCAGCACACACTAAAGACTAGCTGTATCTGTCCATGTTAGAGAGAGTGGGGGTTTGAGGAGGCTGATGTTATATAGAAAGAGAAGAGAGGCTGAGGAGGCTGATGTTATATAGAAAGAGAGACGAGACTGAGGAGGCTGATGTTATATAGAAAGAGGAGGGGGGGTAGAGGAGGCTATAGTCACGGGGCTCTGGTCCGTAGCGCCTCCATGGAGCTCTGCCAGGGAGCAGGGTGCAGCCATCCTCCCCTCAACCCTCAGCCCCAGCCTCTGACTCCAAAGAGTAATTTCACAAACACAGTAATTTCTCAAATGAATTGAATGGTTCTCTTTTCCTACGACAGCTGCAAACCATGTAAACATTAATGGAGACACCACAGCCATCTTTCATAGCAAGAATGTTATCCGTGACTATGTTAAACTGAGGAATGTGTGTGAATGTGTGTGTGTGTGTATGTGTGTGTGTGTGTGTGTGTGTGTGTGTGTGTGTGTGTGTGTGTGTGTGTGTGTGTGTGTGTGTGTGTGTGTGTGTGTGTGTGTGTGTGTGTATTTGTGTGGGTGGGGCTCAAGTGGCCACAATGAATAAGTCAACAAATGTTGCTTTTCTGGTTTCTAAAGTGTAAGGTGTGTAAACTGAACAGCAGTACTCTGCTTCTCCCCTATTCTTCACTCTACTTCATGCTTGGGGGAGGCAGGTACCCTTGTGGTTAGAGTGTTGGGCTAGTAACTGAAAGGTTGCTGGATCAAATTCCTGAGCTGACAAGGTAAAAAAAAAAAGTTGTTTTACACCTGAACAAGGCAATTAACCCACTGTTCCCCAGTAGGCTGTCATTGTAAATAAGAATTTGTTCTTAACTGACTTGCCCAGTTAAATAAAGGTAAAAAAAAAAATGCTTGTGTGACTAGTTCCTGTACTTCCTATCCCTAGCCCCAGAGGGTGCTGCGGCTCCAGGACTGCCCCATCTTATCCTACATGATTCCATCACATTCTCTTTCTCCCTCCCTCTCTCATGCCATTCAATCTGGGTGTGGCTGGAACAGGACTGGATTTAGGCTTGGCTGCATTGGTCTGGGCAAGGTTTAGGTCTAGTTTAGACCGGCTTTGATTTACAGAACACCCCAGGAGGAAGTTGCCGCCATTATTTCGATGTAATTTCCTGTCCTAGAGAGGAAATGCACATCTAGGATCCACCTCTGAAGAATGACGAAGGCTATGTGGGAATTTCCACATGGAGTTGATAAGCATCAACAAATAGGGCACTGACAGCTGTCAGTGTAGCTAGCTAGCATGCTAACCTTATCTAGCTCTGATTCAGAGGGGTTGAGTTAAATGCGGAAGACACATTTCAGTTGAATGCATTCAGTTGTACAACTGACTAGGTATCCCCTTTCCCTTTAGCTAGCTACCTATATTGCTAACCTAATCCAGCTAGCTAATGTTATCGGTTGTTGCTGTTTTTTACTACACCGTATTCAAAAGATTTGCCAGCTGGTTCTGGAGCTGTATTGATTTAAGGAAAACTTTGCCACAGATGGAAACCACAGGCCTATCTTAGACTTCGCCATTTATTGTTATCTCAAAAGTTTTGGCTGTCTTCCATAAATTGCAACAGCAAATCTGCCATAGAAATAGTTCAAAAGAATAAGATGAAGCTCCGGTAATATGGATAACTATTGAAAGCTGATATGCATGTTTCTACATTGTAATGGACACGGTGCAATCTCTGGTAGGTAGGCTGCTGGCAGGCTTCGGCTGTGGTACAGCAAAGCCAAGTCAGCTCATGCTCGTGGTTTTCACAGTGGAAGTGAAATAATAGACTAGAATGACTGCTCATGATCGTACACACCGCAAATGTCGTGTAAGTATTCACCTCATTGTTTCTGAAAGGCACACAAGTCTCCTTGCTCAAGGTTGTGAATTCTAAGTTATTGTCTTATTGACTAATGCAAGAACGCTGCAGTGAAAGTCAAAACAGAAAGTTCTGACATTGTTTTGTTTATGGGTTCGTAAATAAGGTGAATAAGTTCCTTACATTTTCTTTTGTGGGTGCCTTTTCATTATCTGGATAGACACGTGTGGTTTCTAGCTAACTTTATACCAATCAAAGCAGTGGAGCGTGTAGTGAAGCAAAATTGGGCATAACCATTCATCGTGGTGTGAGGGGTTTGCAGAATGCTATCATGTCACGCAATTATACCATCTATAAAAGGGTCAGATATAATGAACAAAATATAAACGTAACATGTAAAGCGTTGGTCCCATGTTTCATGAGCTGAAATAAAATATCCCAGAAATGTTCCATTACCACAAAAATTTGACATTCAGAAAGTATTCAGACCTCTTGACGTTTTCATCAATCAACACGCAAAATCTGAAATATCACATTTACGTACAGTACCAGTCAAAAGTTTGGAGACACCCACTCATTCAAGGGTTTTCCCCCTTTATTTTTACTATTTTCTACATTGTAGAATAATAGTGAAGATATCAAAGCTATGAAATAGCACACATGGAATCATGTAGTAACCAGAATAAGTATATAAAAAAAATATATATATTTTGGATTCTTCAAAGTAGACACCCTTTTCCTTGATGACAGCTTTGTACACTCTTGGCATTCTCTCAACCAGCTTCACCTGGATTACTTTTCCAACAGTCTTGACGGAGTTCCCAAATATGCTGAGCACTTGTTGACGGCTTTTCCTTCACTCTGTGGTCCAACTCATATCAAACCATCTCAATTGGGTTGAGGTCGGGTAATTGTGGACACCAAGTAATCTGATGCAGCACTCCATCACTCTCCTTCTTGGTCAAATATCCCTTACACATCCTGGAGGTGTGTTGGGTTATTGTCCTGATGAAAAACAAATGATAGTCCCACTAAGTGCAAACCAGATGGTATGGCTGTGGTAGCCATGCTGGTTAAGTGTGCCTTTAATTCTAAGTAAATCACAGACAGTGTCACCAGCAAAGCACCCTCACTCCATCACACCTCCTCCTCCATGCTTCACAGTGGTAACCACACATGCGGAGATCATTCGTTCATCTACTCTGCGTCTCACAAAGACACAGCATTTGGAATCAAAAATCTCCAATTTGGACTCATCAGACCAAAGGGCAGATTTCCACCCGTCTAATGGCCATTGCTCGTGTTTCTTGGCCCAAGCAAGTCTCTTCTTCTTATTCATGTACTTTATTAGTGGTTTCTTTGCAGCAATTTGACCATGAAGGCCTGATTCACGCAGTTCCTCTGAACAGTTTATGTTGAGATGTGTGTGATACTTGAACTCTAATGAACGTATCCTCTGTAGCAGAGGTAACTCTGGGTCTTCCTTTCCTGTGGTGGTTTTTGCGACTGCACTTGAAGAAACATTTTACTAAGTTCTTGAAATGTTCCGCATTGACTGACCTTCATGTCTTAAAGTAGTGATGGACTGTTGTTTTCTCTTTGAAATAAAATATATTTTGATTTGTTTAACACTTTTTTGGTTACTACGTCATTCCATATGTGTTATTTCATAGTTTTGATGTCTTCACTATTATTCTGCAATGTAGAAAATAGTAAAAATAAAGAAAAACCCTTGAATGAGTTGGTGTGTCCAAACTTTTGACTGGTACTGTAAGTATTCGGACCATTTACTCAGTACTTTGTTGAAGCACCTTTGGCAGCGATTACAGCCTCGAGTGTTCTGGTGTATGACACTACAAGCTTGCCAAACCTGTATTTGGGCAGTTTCTCCCATTCCTCTCTGCAGATCCTCTCAAGCTCTGTCAGGTTGGGTGGGGAGCGTTGCTGCACAGCTATTTTCAGGTCTCTCCAGGGATGTTCGATCTGGTTCAAGTCCGAGCTCTGGCTGGGCCACTCAAGGACATTCAGAGACTTGCCCCGGAGCCACTCCTGAGTTGTCTTTACTGTGTGCTTAGGGTCGTTGTCCTGTTGGAAAGTGAACCTTCGGCCCAGTCTGAGGTCCTGAGCGCTCTGGAGCAGGTTTTCATCAAGGATCACTCTGTACTTTGCTCCATTCATCTTTGCCTCGATCCTGACTAGTCTCCCCGTCCCTGCCGTTGAAAAACATATCCACAGCATGATGCTGCCACATCCATGCCTCACTGTAGGGATGGTGCCAGGTTTCCTCCAGACGTGGCGCTTTGCATTCAAGCCAAAAGAGTTCAATCTTGGTTTCATCAGACCATACCAGAGAATTCTATTTCTCATGGTCTGAGAGTCTTTAAGTACCTTTTGGTAAGCTTCAAGCGGGCCTTTTATTGAGGAGGCCACTCTACCTGCAGAGACGGTTGACCTTCTGGAAGGATCTCCCATCTCCACAGAGGAACTCTAGAGCTATGTCAGAGTGACCACTGGGTTCTTGGTCACCTCTCTGACCAAGGCCCTTCTCCCCCAATGACTCTGTTTGTTCAGTCGGCCAGCTCTAGAAAGAGTCTTGGTGGTTCCAAATATTTTCCATTTAAGAATGATTGAGACCACTGTGTTCTTGCTATAGGATTTTTTTGGTACCCTTCTCCAGATCTGTGCCTTCACATAATCCTGTCTCGGAGCAAAGTCAAAGAGGGGAGAGAGGGAGAGGGAGAGAGGAGAAACAGAGGGACGGAGGAAGGGAGGACTAGTGCAGAGTGGAAGGGAAAGAGAGTGGAGAGAGATGGTTCATTTAGCTGGGCCAGGTGCCAGCTCCCCCTAGCCATAGGACCTGGACCTGGATCTCTCAGCTTTCAGCAGGGTGCACAGCTCCAGCCCCCCGGCAGAAAAATCAATTCACAAATAGTGTGTGTGTGTGTGTGTGTATGTGTATGTGTGTGTGTGTGTGTGCGCGCGCGCAAAGGCCACAACACAGAACACTTTCCAGGGATTCTTCCCTCCTCATTCTCCATCTCTCCATTCCAGTGGTTCCTCTAATCTCTCCTCCATCCCTCCTTTACTCATTCTCCCTCCCTTCATCCCTCTAGCTGTTCCTCCATCATCTCAGCCTCCCTCTCTCTGTATTTGGCTGGCAGTCAGCTTGATGTAGCCCATGACTATCCAGTGACACACAGGAGAAGACAGGGGGAGACAGTGTTCCTTACCTGACAGCATGGCTCCTATGTCTGTCTCTGTCATGGTTCGAATGTTCTTAAGCCCCCAGAAATTATCAAAAATACAAAATGCCAACAGCAAATAAACTCAAATTGCTATACAGCATCAATGAATACAGTTTTATTCATTCGATATTCAAAAAAACGAATATGTGGACTGAGAAATTGTCCTTAGTCATGATGGCAGGACTCCAGAGCAACTCCAGTTGGTTAGGGGGGCAGCTGGCCAGCTGTAGGGAGAGGAGCCTCATTACCTGGGGTTTGGTCGGAGCTG
Source organism: Oncorhynchus keta (assembly GCF_023373465.1). Classification (NCBI taxonomy): domain Eukaryota; kingdom Metazoa; phylum Chordata; class Actinopteri; order Salmoniformes; family Salmonidae; genus Oncorhynchus; species Oncorhynchus keta. The sequence goes on from NC_068428.1 coordinate 25,366,200, forward strand.
TATCCCCTTGTCCTGCGGCCTCTTCTCTCATTAAACCCTCAACAATAATCACCACTGACCACACTGTTCCGCGAGACTCCTTAGAAAAATGAGCCTGGTCAGTGAGTGCGGGTATATGTTTGCCATGCCAAAAACTGGGCTGGTGAAAGAGGCAGGGGCTGAGAGAGAGAGACAGATTGAGAAACAGAGAGAGGGACAGAAAGAGTGAGTTTAAAAAAGAGAGACATGGTGAGTGAGTGAGTGAGTGAGTGAGTGAGTGAGTGAGTGAGTGAGTGAGTGAGTGAGTGAGTGAGTGAGTGAGTGAGTGAGAGAAAGAGAGAGATATAAAGTTCTAGACCGTATGTAACAGGGCTGTTGTGGGAGCTGATGGCTCTGTGTTAAATAGGTGAGATGTTCAGATAGACAGGGCTCCTGATAGCTCATAATGAGGGGAACCATCGCCAATGGAAACACATTCATGTAGAAGAGATTTATCATGACAGAGGCAGATTTAACCACTTCTGACTTGGAGCCTGTTGATGATCAGAGCAAGGGTTCAAAGTCTCTCTGTAACCTTAGAGATAGGCAGATAGAACACACTTGTTGATATGACAATGAAAATAAGAGTTTGCTCAAGCAAAGACAGACTGACAGGCACAAAGCCTAGCCTAAGTCTTCTGATCTTGTGTCTCCATCTGCGCAAACCTGTAGAAGCCAGTATGGAAATTCCCTCAGTATATGCTGAACTGTTTGTTTTGTTTGTAGTTTGATGCTGCCTACCACTGCTGGGCTCAGATTGGGCCTCTATAATCAGGATCCATTGGCTTGTGATTGGGGCAAATTCTTGTGAAAGCAGTGAAAGCGGTCAGTGGTTGTTGAGCTGAGTGTGCAGTATGTTTGTGTGTTGTGTGGTGGAGTTTGGGTTTTTATGCAGACAGACAGACATAGATGGAGATGCCTCCTCTCCTCTTCTGGAATCCTCTGGTGTGAGTCTCTTTAACTAAGATGGATACTGCTCACACACACACACACACACACACACACACTATAGCAACCAGAGCGTTTCTCTTGTTTGTTTGGAAGAGACGGAGAGGCCGCAGTGTTTGGTTGTCTAGGCATGACCGGAGTGGCGGGGTCTTTTTGTCATCGCTGAGTGTGTATCACAAGAGGCTGCTGAGGGGAGGGTGGCTCATAATAATGTCCGGAACGGAACAAATTAAATGGCATTAAACACATTGAAACCATATTTTTGATGTATTTGATACAGTTCCACTCATTCCGCTCCAGCCATTGCCACGAGCCCGTCCTCCCCAATTAAGGTGCCACCAACTTCCTGTGGTGTGTATGAGATATACAGTATGACCGGTATGTTTCTTTGTGTAAATGCTGACAGTAATTACAGCAGAACAGCCCACAGAGCAGGCCGGGGCTGGCTGTGCAACAAGTTATTTTAACGTCTAATATATAACCAAACATTAAACATGTCTGAAGCCGGCTGCTGCTGCTGGGCAAATAAATCTACATTGAACCTGACCTATCACACACAGGCAGATTGGAACAGTACATATTTATGACAGTGCTGGTGATCGTGTGAAACCCGTTTCATGTACAGTCGATTCTTAACGAGGATTTATAATGATATTTGATGACAGCACCACAAAACAACACAACTGGCTTTGATGTCATATAGCACTGCATATGTGTGTGTTTGTACTTCCCTGTGTGTCTCCATGTGTGAGTTTAAGAAGCCCCAGAGATGGGCATAGGGCATCTCTTCCCAGTGAGCTGATATCCTCTCCTCTGCTTACCATAGTATTTATTTTCAGATGCATTCCTATTTAGACCTGCTTTCTACTTCACGTGGGAACACAAGTCACCGTGTCAGAGTTTCCAATTGGAAGGATAAGGGAGCAGGCCCTGAGACAGAAAAGTTGTGGTACTTTGTGAACATTTTTAGTTTCTCTTCACCCAAGACTCCTAAAATGAATTATTCTAAACGAATAAACAATGGTACTTTTATACAGACCTTGGACTGAGCTGCTGACTAAAAGGACGACTTGCCCTAAAATGATAATGATAGTTTGTAATTTACAATGAAGATCATCTTTCAGTTTCATGTTGAGTCAGAGCTTTCCACTACGATGCCCTATTGTAGGCTAGTAATCAGGAGGGCAGGGGAGAGTGGTTAGCTAGGACGACACAGACCAGAGAGAGACCTATAAAACAAACATTTACCATGCCCCACTGGCTACTGTTTGGCCAACCCCCTAACTTTACTGTACAGTAACCCATTAAAACACACTGAATAACAGAGGAGGCTGGTGGGAGGACCTATAGGAGGACTGGAATGAAATAATGGAACAGAGTTAGACATTTGGTTTCCATATGTTTGATGTGTTTGATCCCGTTCCATTTATTCCATTCTAGCCATTACAACGAGCCTGTCCACCTATAGCTTCTTCCACCGGCCTCCTCTGCTGGATAAACACACACACACAAAAACACACGTGTAAGTTTGAGAATTGCAGGCCCATAAAATGGACTCAGGGACAGTAAAACTCACCTTGAATGAAACTGCAGCTGATAATGATACACAGTAGTGTAGTGGTATGTGGCACACATGGCCATTAACCCTAAGAGGTAACCCATTTTTACCCAAACAGAATCTTCGCTGGCGTACATACAGCAGGATACAGGTATTCGCTAGGAGGAGATAGGGGAAAAGAGAATGATAGAGGCCTCTTGTGGCCATTAGCAAGGGTAGAGCCATTGAGCACTTCCCCAATGCTTCTGACATTTTAAAGTAGTCAAAGTAGTCAACTGGGTGAGGAATCCTATGGGTTGTAGTCTCAATGGTGCTGCCCATGCTGTCACAGACACTATAATGGCACAGATAGAAAGATGAGTCCTCTATCTATCTCTGTGGGGTAGAGCTGTAGTTTGTGCCGGTGGCTGGACTTAAGGGCCAACAGAAGGGGGAGCTACTTAGTCAGACATACAGAGGAGGGAGACATTACTCGATGTCCCTATGGGAAACATACAGATAATACATTTAAATAACATTTGCTGTTTTTACTCAAATGCTGCCTACATTTGTCAGCTTGACCTTGAGCTAAAGTTGGAGTATACGCCTACAGACTTGGAAATAACAAAACACCCTTTCTTTCTCTCCTTGTCAACAGCAGGGGCTTCACATAGTGTGTTTCCCTAACCTCAGCCCAGTTCGATCAGTGTCTGTGGTATAGCTGTCCGTATGGGTAATGTGCAGTGTATTGTTGTAGAACAGATCAGTGAGTCGAGTGCCAGGCTGCCCTGCGGTAATACCACCACCACCATGGACACCTGCTCTGTACTGTGTGTCACCACTGCTGGCTGAATGTCACACTGACTGGACCATCTGTCACAGACAGCCCTGTTGTCATAGAGCTAAACTCTGATCAACTCTGTGGGGGAAAGTGTGTGTGTGGTATGTGTGTGTGTCGTGCATACATGCCGTGCATGACATAGAAAGAGGTGATCACTGTGCACAGTCTAGTTTGTACTGGATTGAGGAACCAGTATATTCTGGTTCCCACAGCTCTACAGTGCAAAGACTAGCTGCTCATTCTAATAAGCAATCTTATGCTGGACTTTAACTGTATCTCTGTCTCCCTGGACTGGTCTTGCCTGATTACAGAACAAACTGGAATCTTAGTATTTCCAGTAACACACACACACTAACAATCACTTAATATATGGCGCAGGGGACTCATGCTGCGTGGAGAATCTGGGAAGCTTAACAGAAATATGCTTTGGTTATCTACTACTGGTTTGCTGGGCTGCTGGGTTTAGGAGAGACAGAACAAGACATGTGTGTGTGTGTGTCTGTGTGTACATGTGCTTGTGTGTGAACATGAATTTATGCACACTATCTAATACACGCATACTTGATCATATACTGTACATGGTTAGTGCAGACAGAGTATAGACAGCATAACTCTCCTTAGTTAACATCAGTGTCAGCTTCCCTACGTGTTGCTACAAGCGTACATGCCCTCACATTTCAACCCAAACAAGCTATTTCATCCTTATCAGACCTACGTTTATCATAAGAAATTCCTCTGGCAAACTGTATCTTTCTAAAGCCATTTCAGTGTGTATAAGTTATCACATTGCATTACTATCTAACTGGCCATCTATAACAACTCCATGTTCAGATTATTTATGTTGACATACCATACGCTTTGTGTGGTGTTCAGGGTTGTCATACCGACCGCTGTGTGCAGTGTTTAGTGTTGTGATACCGTCCGCTGTGTGCAGTGTTTAGTGTTGTCATACCGACCGCTGTGTGCGATGTTTAGTGTTGTCATACCGACCGCTGTATGCTGTGTTTAGTGTAGTCATACCGACTGCTGTGTGCAGTGTTTCATTTTGTCATACCGACCACTGTGTGCAGTGTTTCATTTTGTCATACTGACTGCTGTGTGCAGTGTTTAGTGTTGTGATACCGACCGCTGTGTGCAGTGTTTCATTTTGTCATACCGACCACTGTGTGCAGTGTTTCATTTTGTCATACTGACTGCTGTGTGCAGTGTTTAGTGTTGTGATACCGACCGCTGTGTGCTGTGTTTAGTGTTGTGATACCGACAGCTGTGTGCGGTGTTTAGTGTTGTCATACCGACCGCTGTGTGTGGTGCTCCACGCAGCTGGTATCACACATTTTCCCCCTGCTCTCTTTCTTTATTTCTCTCTCACCCTCTATCTTTATTTTTGCTCTCTCTCTGTCTCTCTCTCCACCTCTCTCTCCCTCACTCTCAGGTCAAATCCCTCTCTTTGTTTCAAGTTAGCTTTGGCTTGTACCTTCAAAAGCCTCATGTATTATTGTTGACCGACCCGAGAGAAATAATACCTAGAAAACACAAACAACAGCCAGCCATTTATTTATCCTCCCTGAAAACCTTTATTCATAGTTTACAGAACAATGTGTTGACATTTAATGAAATGAATACGCTAGCGAGAGGCTAACTGATGATGGTAATTAGGTGTTTGGTTAATTGAGGTTCTGTGATTAACTCCCAATCACAGGAGTCAGTGGCATGTGAAGCACCCAGGGCCAAACATGAATGCACACACACACACACACACACACACACACACACACACACACACACACACACACACACACACACACACACACACACACACGGATGTTCAAACAGGGTGCCTGGGGATGCAATGGTCCTTGACCCCTCAGAGTTGCATTAATAACTGAGAACATGATCCCAAATTATCCTGTGAAAGAATGAGGATATGAGAAACACAGGGCTTTATTAGAACAGCTACTACACAAAGATGACTGGGTGAAAGAATGCCCCAAATGCCCCAAATCAAATGAAACTTCTTTGTATTTATCTACCCCGGAGGCCCCAGAGAAATATAAAGCAGCCTGGTTATAATACATTCCACCCTGGTGCCACAACAGTTTTCACATTCATTTGTTTTTAAAATGAAAAAATTAAAATGAAATTTTTGCTTAACACATTTTCAATATACTATACCGATCTAACTAGTAACAGTCTCTATAGGACTATTCATGTATCTTTGTGGTCCTAGCACCCTGTGGTGCTGTAATTTACTGAGGTATTATTGTTTGTTTGGTTGTTTCTGTTCCTCAGTCCTTCCAGGTTGACCTACTCAAAAATATCCTATAGGATTTGTGATTTTTCCAATAGAATCCTATAAGATTCTCACAATCTTATAGGATTTTGTGTCACCGCTATTGGAAATCAAGAGTAATCCTATATGTTTTTGATAGTCTTGTCGGATTTTGGCACCCCAATCAGAATCCTATTAGAACAGTTTTTCTTAGTTGAACCCATTAAATGATAGTTTGTTGTCATTAGTACAATACAACAGTATTAATGACAAAATGTTCGTTGATCAGATAAACATCTATATTAATTTATGTTTTATTCGCCTGTAAGAACGCTTGTCCCTTTAATAGTGACTGATGACGTTCCAGTTTGCCGAACCCCAAGTTTACCTTGCAAGTTGTGGTTATGCACACAATCTCTGGTTTTAACATTATTCTAGCAGTTTTATCATTTACTGTACGTGAATGCAAGAACTGTGTGCACAGTATTTGTTTCCTGACGAAGTTGGCAATGTCATATTTTCGTCATTGTAAAGCATTTTATGCGCTCGTTTTTATACTTGCTAAGAAACTACTGTAAGCCACATTTTGCCTCTTCACCTGACTAGCTAGCTAGCTAAATTGTAGCCATTTCAAATGGCAATTATATGTCGTTATGTAATTTAATAACTATTGTTATAACAGATTATAAATATTTTTGTTTGTTTGTTATTTGACAAATACAGTATATGTGCCATATTATAGGCAGGTCAACCCCGTTAATTTATGGTAGATCATCAAAATAAATAAATCACATTACAATGTTGGACTCATTTAGCAGTTTTACCTAATTCTATTGGATATTCATGTTGAAAGTACCATTTATATTCCTAAAATATGCTGTACATTGAAAAGGATGCTGTTGCTGCTTCCTGTTGACAATAACTTTCATAAATAGCCCAATGTCAAAACACTGTTTTGAAGTTTCCAAATCAATAATCAATAAACAGTCTGAAATATTGAAAACCTAAACATAAAATGTACTACCTACCATACATGTGCCACAATTGTATTCATATATACAGTATATCATTTTTTTGAGGTTGTATCCATGTTAACCCTGGACTACTATTACTATAGAACAGTATTACCCCAGCAGGTCCGTTTTTCCAGTGGATGATTCAGACGGGACTAGTTTTACCAAACTGCCCCTTCATGCAATGTTGGCCATTATGAAGGAAGCCTGGAGGCTCTTCTAGACGTGAATACATTTCACATGTCTAGGGATAGTCTAATATTGACCTAATGGCCTTCAGTTCGGAGAAAGTCTAAATAATAATGCATATCAGTAAGAACCATGAACTGTAACATACTGTATGCAGACTTAATTACCTGACGTATTTGGCAATTCATTGGCACAAAATCATCCACTTTGTCTATTGAAAGAGGAGTATGGCACTAGGAAAGTTGATATATGACAAAACAGATCATTCATCTGTAGGCTAGGTCCATAGCACTTTGTTTGAAGCATCAATTTGTTCTTACCCAAACTGGATGCAACGCCTGTTAAACTCTGTTATATCCCTTAAAACACAGGGATGGTGATTCGCACAGGATCAGTAGTCTGGTTGCACGTCCTGTTCAAACTAACCTTACAAAAAAAAACACACGGAATCACTGGTTAGAGGACAACTTGTAGAAGACAGCCTGCTACATTTTGGATCGTTGCATTTTATTTGAAGTGGCCCTAGTCAAATTATCCTAATCGATTAGTGATTTATCCAATAGAATCCTATAGGATTCTCACATTTTGTGTCACCTCTATCAGAATCCTATTGAAATCCTATTTGAGAACTTTGTTCCTGTTGGGGGAAATAAAAGTTGTAATATTCTCGCAGTCCTATAGGATTTTGTCACCTGTATCCGAATCCTATTGGACTACTTTTTTACTTATTATTATTTGTTTTTTAACCAATACAAAACACACATAGAAATGACAACATACAGATGCAGACAAACATCCACAACATCACCCCTGCCCAGACCATTTTAGATGTTTAAAGTAATATAACCGGTTAATGTAATAACTTGCCAGATAACATAATAAAATGCTGAACTGTGAGTATTACTTCCCCCAATTTGATGCAGTGTGTCTGTATGGTTGTGCATGAAATGAGTGCTTATGTGCGTGCTTGCATACAGTGTGTGACTGATTGACCCTCAAACATCCATAAACTTAACAGCAGTAATGACTGTGCATGTGTGTACATTTCAATGTGTGCTTGTGTATGAGTACATGTCCATAGGTTTGTGTGTGTAGAGGGTGGTATTTGCATTAAAATGAGGGAAATAATACATAAAAACATTGATCTTCATATGTTATTACATGATCGTTTGAATTTATTATGTTATTCATTTAAAAAAAAGTTGTTGCTCACCTGATAACGTAATAACGTATTCATGATAACGTAATAACTTATTCATGTTAAATCCTCATTATTAATGTTCAAATCCTCAGAGACTATAACATCAACTTTCACTGCTACGCTAATGATACCCAAGTATTAACACCACACTGGACATCTTCTCAACCCTAGCAAAACTTGACAGCTGCCAAGATGACATAAGGGCATTGATGAAAGAGAACTTCTTCCAGCTGAAAAGCAGCAGACTGAAGCTATGCTTATTGGGACACCCAAGCAGGTCACCGGAACAACATCTCCACCCTGCTGATCCTCAACACTGGGGCCCCACAAGGGTGCGTTCTCAGCCCTCTCCTGTACTCCCTGTTCAACCACGACTGCGTGGCCATGCACGCCTCCAACTCAATCATCAAGTTTGCAGACGACAATACAGTGGTAGGCTTGATTACCAACAACGACGAGACGGCCTACAGGGAGGGCCCTCGGAGTGTGGTGTCAGGAAAATAACCTCACACTCAACGTCTACAAAATAGAGAAGATCGTGGACTTCAGGAAACAGAGGGAGCACCCCCCTATCCACATCGACGGGACAGTAGTGGAGAGGGTAGAAAGTTTTAAGTTCCTCGGCGTACACATCATGGACAAACTGATATGGTCCAACCACACGGACAGTGTGGTGAAGAAGGCGCAGCAGCGCCTCTTCAACCTCAGGAGGCTGAAGAAATTCAGCTTGTCACCAAAAACACTCAAACTTTTACAGATGCACAATCGAGAGCATCCTGTCGGGCTGTATCACCGCCTGGTACACCCATAACCGTAAGGCACTCCAGAGGGTAGTGAGGTCTCCACAACGCATCACCGGGTGCAAACTACCTGTCCTCCAGGACACCTACACCACCCGATGTCACAAGAAGGCCAAAAATATCATCAAGGACAACAACCACCCGAGCCACTGCCTGTTCACCCCGCTATCATCCAGAAGGCGAGGTCAGTACAGGTGCATCAAAGCGGGGGCCGAGAAGACTGAAAAACAGCTTCTATCTCAAGGCCATCAGACTGTTAAACAGCCATCGCTAACATTGAGTGGCTGCTGCCAACATACTGACTTAACTCCAGCCACTGGAAAAATAAAATAAATGTATCACTAGGCACTTTAAACAATGCCACTTTATATAATGTTTACATACCCTACACTACTCATCTCATATGTATTTGCTGTACACTATACCACCTACTGCATCTTGCCATCTTGATGTAATGCATCACTAGCCACGTTAAACAATGCCACTTTATATAATGTTTAGATACCCTACATCACTCATTCATATATTTTTTTATGTACATATTCTTATTCATTCCTTTACACTTGTGTGTGTATAAGGTAATTGTTGTGAAATTGTTAGGCTAGATTACTCGTTGGATATTACTGCATTGTCGGAACTAGAAGCACAAGCATTTCGCTACACTTGCATTAACATCTGCTAACCATGTGTATGTGACATAAAATTTGATTTGATCTGGGAAGCTAAAAAGGCTAGCTAGCTTGCTATGTTTTTAGCCAGGCTGCCAGCTAGCAAGGTAAGGTGACTCTACTACTAGCAAGGTAAGGTGACTCTACTACTAGCAAGGTAAGGTGACTACTACTAGCAAGGTAAGGTGACTCTTCTTTGCTTTCACAAAATGAAAAGACAAAATAAAAACGTTGGTTTCTCTCCCATGTGACCCCCTGGGATAACATGTTACCAAAAGGTATCTGCTAATCCAAAAATCCCACATGCACGCACACACGTAGATCAACGGCGTGAAGCTTGTCATAACCTTAACAGATTAGAGCTAGGCCTGTCTTTCAATGGCTATGAGTAGCGTGTGTGTTTGTTTGAGTGATTGTTTCCAATCTGGCCTGGAGAGTACTGGGCACCCTCAGTGAGAGCGGAGACTGACCTATCTGATCAGTGGAATATCAATGCAGCTCAGGATAGGACGGCTGTGTGTACCCACTCACAACACTACCAGCCATTAATACCACAGGTGCAGAGAGAGAGACAGAGGGAAAAAGAGAGTGAACAGAGAGAGAGAGAGAGAGCACAAAGAGAGAAAGAGAGCAGAGAGGGCCGGCATAGACAAACTAGCATTCTGGACTCACATATGAAGCTTGCTTGTCTTGAGTTATATACAGTTGAAGTCGGAAGTTTACATACACTTAAGTTGGAGTCATTAAAACTCATATTTCAACCACTCCACAAAACTCTTGTTAACAAACTATAGTTTCGGCAAGTCGGTTAGGACATCTACTTTGTGCATGACACAAGTAATTTTTCCAATAATTGTTTACAGACAGATTATTTCACTTATAACTCACCCGTATCACAATTCCAGTGGGTCAGGAGTTTACATACACTAAGTTGACTGTACAGATGTACCTGTGGATGTATTTCAAGGCCTACCTTCACACTCAGTGTCTGTTAGCTTGACATCATGAGAAAATCAAAAGAAATCAGCCAAGACCTCAGAATGAAATTGTAGACCTTCACAAGTCTGGTTCATCCTTGGGAGCAATTTCCAAACGCCTGAAGGTACCACATTCATCCGTACAAACAATAGTACGCAAGTATATACACCATGGGACCACGCAGCCGCCATACCGCTCAGGAAGGAGATGCGTTCTGTCTCCTAGTGATGAACATACTTTGGTGCGAGAATTGCAAATCAATCCCAGAACAACAGCACAGGACCTTGTGAAGATGCTAGAGGAAACAGGTACAAAAATATCTATATCCACTATAAAATTTGTTCTATATCGCCATAACATGAAAGGCCGCTCATCAAGGAAGAAGCCACTGCTCCAAACCTGCCATAAAAAAGCCATACTACGGTTTGCAACTGCACATGGGGACAAAGATCTGTCATGTTCGTCGTAAAGATCAGACCAAGGCGCAGCATGGTATGCGTACATTCTTATTTATTAAAAGAATGAACACTGAACAGAATGAACCGTGACGCTATACAAACAAGTGCTGACAGGCAACTACACATAGACAAGATCCCACAAACACCAAAGGGAAATAGCTACCTAAATATGATCCCCAATCAGAGACAACGATAAACAGCTGTCTCTGATTAGGAACCATATCAGGCCAACATAAATATACAAAAACCACTAGACCTACAAAACCCCTAGACAATACAAAAATCCTAGACAATACAAAACTAGCGTACCCACCCGAGTCACACCCTGACCTAACCAAAATATAAAGAAAACAGAGATATCTCAGGTCAGGGCGTGACAAGATCGTACTTTTTAGAGAAATGTCCTCTGGTCTGATGAAACAAAAATAGAACTCTTTGGCCATAATGACCATCGTTATATTTGGATGAAAAAGGGGGAGGCTTGCAAGCCGAAGAACATCATCCCAACCGTAAAGCACGTGGGTGGCAGCATCATGTTGCGGTGGTGCTTTGCTGCAGGAGGGACTGGTGCACTTCACAAAATAGATGGCATTATGAGGAAGGAACATTTTTTGGAAATATTGAAGCAACATATCAAGACATCTGTCAGGAAGTTAAAGCTTGGTCACAAATGGGTCTTCCAAATGGACAATTACCCCAAACATACCTCCAAAGTTGTGGCAAAATGGCTTAAGGACAACAAAGTCAAGGTATTGGAGTGGCCATCACAAAGCCCTGACCTCAATCCCATTGAAAATGTCTGGGCAGAACTTAAAAAGCGTGTGCGAGCAAGGAGGCCTACTACCTGACTCAGTTACACCAGCTCTGTCAGGAGTAATGGGCCAAAATTCACTCAACTTATTGTGGGCATCTTGTGGAAGGCTACCCGAAACGTTTGACCCAAGTTAAACAATTTTAAGGCAATGCTACCAAATACTCATTGAGTGTATGTAAACTTCTGACCCACTGGGAAGCTGAAATAAATAATTATCTCTACTATAATTCTGACATTTCACATTTTTAAAATAAAGTGGTGATCCTAACTGACCTAAGACAGGGAATTTTTACTACAAGTAAATGTCAGGAATTGTGAAAAACTGAGTTTAAATGTATTTGGCCAAGGTGTATGTAAACTTCTGACTTCAACTGTAGGTTTCTGGGGTATACTCAACTTTTACATTCTTGGAGGGATTGATAGTCATTACATCATTACTTTTCACAGAACGCTCTCTATTTATTTAATGGCCATGACATATTGTATTTATCTCTCTCCCAAATGTATAGGAGTTCAATTAGTATCAGCTGTATGTTGTTCTGTGTTTATGTGTTACGCATGTTTCTCTTTGTCCTCATTCTTGTACTGCTGACGACATGGTATGTTGTTTTGGCTCCTGGCTATTCTATTGTAGAGTAGATTCAATCTTGGATACTCTATACCAGTGGTATTAAACTCTTACCCTACGAGGTCTGGAGCCTTCTGGTTGTCTGTTTTACCTGATCATTAATTGGACGCACCCTAAATCTGTCCCTGCTTAGAGGGGAACAATGAAAAAACGCAGTGGAACTGGCTTCAAGGTCAAGAGTTGAATTTGAGGGCTCTGGTAAAGGAAGCAGTAATACAGTATTGACTGTCTCAATAAAGGACATTTTTTTTGTCTGGCAAAATGACACCTATTATCTGGACTGGAGGTGATGGGAAAGGAACAAGATTACACCACAGGGTCCTCACACACACACACACGCATTGCACGCGCACACACTGTTGCGTATTAGCAGAGGCTGTATATAATAAGTGTGCTCTGAGTCAACAGGCTGTGCCTCCTCTCCTCATTAGCATGCTGACCCTACTGTTTGGGAGATTACAGGTGGGGCACAGTGAGGGGTGTCCTGTCCTGTAGTGTGGGAAGGGTAGGGTGGAACAGGGGGGTGGGCATTAGTGACACAACACCTCAGCAGGGTGAAGGGTGGTGGTGGTGCTTCTAGAGATATCATCATGGTTCCTGCAACACAACCTGATTTTTTTAGGAAAATAATGGGTTGGCACATGCACACACACACACACACACACATACCATCCCAATCCCTCCCAGTTCCACCATTCCACAGCTTTAGCCAGGCAGGTTAGCCCAGGGCCAGGGCCTAGCCCGGGGTTTAGGGGCTGGGTCAGTGGTGAATGATCCCCTGGGTTGAAGGGAACAAAGCTGGGGTTGTGCTTCCCTTGTTTTATGTGTTTACACTGTAAGCAGGATACTGTTGAGCAGCTGCTGCTTGTCCCAGGCTTGTGAAAGACATTCTCCCTCCACAGCCTAGCCTCTGTGGTCTGTGCGGATTAGGCTGATTTATGTGTACGATGGAGAGAACGAGGGAATTGAGGAATGGAGGAATGACCACCACCTACAGGAATAATACACCGCCCATGTAATCCTCAGTGAGCCTCTGATCACATTTCACTATATAGAGTTGGGAGTTACTGAGCCCAGGGGCTCTTCCTAGTGTCGGAATGTTGCAGGTAGGTTGTCATTGTCCATTCCACAGAATGGAGAAGTCGTGACTGGTCCTCTCTCTTCTCTTACAGCCTCGGATGGAATACACCGCCCATGTAATCCTCAGTGAGCCTCTGATCACATTTCACTATATAGAGTTGGGAGTTACTGAGCCCAGGGGCTCTTCCTAGTGTCAGAATGTTGCAGGTAGGTTGTCATTGTCCATTCCACAGAATGGAGAAGTCGTGACTGGTCCTCTCTCTTCTCTTACAGCCTCGGATGGTTGTGTCAGTGTATTACACAAGGCAGGAAAGGCACAGATCGTAGCATCTCCTTACTCCCCCACCCTCTCTCTTTCTTCTTTGCCTCTTTTTCAATTTCAATTTTCAATTAGCTTCATTGCTATCGCTGTCTTTCTCTCTCTCTCTCTCCCTCTCTCTCTCTCTCTCTCTCTCTCTCTCTCTCTTTCTCTCTCTCTCTCTCTCTTTCTCTCTCTCTCTCTCTCTCTCTCTCTCTCTCTTTCTCTCTCTCTCTCTCTCTCTCTCTCTCTCTCTCTCTCTCTCTCTCTCTCTCCTCTCTTTCTCTCTCTCTCTCTCTCTCTCTCTCTCTCTCTCTCTCTCTCTCTCTCTCTCTCTCTCTCTCTCTCTCTCTTTCTCTCTCTCTCCCTCTCTCTCTCTCTCTCACTCGCTCAGGCTGTTCTGAAATCTGTCACGAGACTGCAGGCAGCTGTTGCTGTTCAGCAGACATGCTGCTCTCTCTGGGAATGTGCTTCTGGCAGCACAGAGACATACTGAGACAAAGTCAAGACTTCTTCATTACAGTAGTTGCCTGGTAGAGCAAAACAAACACCTAATCATCCATTCAACACTATGTAGAATCCAGAGATGTATGCCAGCTGCTACATTATTATTTTTTGTAGAATTTAAAATTGTATGCAACATCATTTGGATTCATTTGTAACTCTATGAAGTCTAACTCTATCGTTTTTACCCATATTGATAACTAAATCATCATTATACAGATCAATTGTATTTTATTTTCATAATTCCACTATCCTATATAAAACAGTGTACATGTGTTTTATAATGGCATGTAGTTACACATATATTATAATGTAGTGGACAGGTTTGTAGTTTTTTCCACTGTTATTGCTATGGTGCAGTGGGCCGCCATAAATTATACACAATGTGTAGGCTATTCTATTTGACATGCTTTTGTCTTTGTTTGTTAATTGGAGACTATTCCTGCGGTTTATCACTATTACGAATAGGTCACGGTATACGTCACGCCTCCCAAAAATATTTTTCCCATGCGCTGTTGTTTTTGATACAATTGTGTGGAGAATCGCTTTGTTCTCCTAAACCTATTCAACCCTGTGGAGAAAGTATTGGTGGAAAAGCAACAGGATACGCGGATAGTAGCCTAATAAAGGGTTAGATGTCCGTCTGGCAACTTTCCACAACCTTTACCAAAGTTTAAGAAACAGACTATTAGACTATATTGGTGTAAGATTTCCTTTGGTATGTTAGTGCAGAGATGACTGACACCAACCAGACCAGAGGACTTTTTGTTGTGTAAATGTTTTTGCTGGGAGGAGTGAACTAGAGAGGGGAGCTCACTGCTGTTAGAGGGGGGAGCGTGGATAATTACAGACAAGGACTGCGCTTCGGGCGTTTTCTCCTTCTTTGTTGTTAATGGGAGTATTTCTCAAAGTTCGCGACTGAATTTTTATTCGTATTGATTTGGCTTTTTCTTTTCTAATACAGATAAATAGTGTCGAATTAGGTGTCTGTCTTCGTGCCAAATGTCCCCCGCTGTAAATGTTGGTTTATGCCAGAAGCGCACCGGCAGCAAGCTGCGGAGAGCTCAACCAATTAACTTTTCAGATGAAAACCCTGCACTGTAACGTCAGCTTCAATTGAGTTTACTGCGATTTGTGCGTGTTATTGCAATATGTGCTGACACATATTCAACTTGCCTCTGAGTTTTAGTGCACTTGTTGCACTTCCCAAGCATGTCTGAAGGCATTTGGAGATTGTTCACTCCCTCAGTATATTTTGTGCCAAGGAATGCTGAATGATTTTAAGGCTGAGACGGGGACAACTTTCTCAAGAAGAGGTGTCCGTCAGTAGTCAGACAATTGCGTATGGTCACGGATCAAAACATTGCGCCAACGGCAATACTTCATAACCATAGACATTATGGAGGGCCAATGCGACCAGGCAGGCGCCTCGGTAGAACCCGACGCGGACATAGCAGTGTGTGACAGTTTCTCCCTACTTGAACCCGAGGCGGACGGCGCAGTCTCTGACAGTTTCTCCCAACTATGGACAGACGTGATGGGGATGCTTGTAAGTTTGTGGGCCGGTTTGGGGGAGGGGAGACAGGAAGGTAACAACCAACTGAGAAAAGCTTTTAACTGTGTCCCTCCTAGGGAGACCCACGTTGCTCATTTAGTGGTTGTGTATTGATACTTGTTAACATGTAAATCACGTCCCAAAACAACAACGCAAGGTAAGCTGGTCTATTTCTCAAAGCGACAAGCGCAAAGTTTACATTCCATCCTCGGTGCCCAAAATATGGGTTTGGCATTCGGGTCATTTCCCTTCTTCAACCTGTTCCCGATGAGCTTTGTTTTTGAGGTGATCCCATTTCAAAGCAACCTGGAATCCAGTGAAAATGGTATGTTGCTCTTGAGTTTAAAAATGACCTGTTTGTGTGCTATCTTCCTAGTCTGGTGCACTTGAGCTGCGAAAATGGAATTGTGCTTGTCTGTTGTTTCAGACAGAGGTAACAAGTAGCCTCCATTACAATTCGTTGATTAAACTTCATTGTTGTGTTGGTTACATTGTTACAACATTGTAACTGCTCATGTTGTTTTAGGAGAGTTGAGCTCCTGTGTGTTCTATGAGGGCCCCATGCCAAAACACTTGTTGTTGTGTTTTGTTGCTGTGCTGGAATGTTACTTTGGAAAGGTTATGATGGAAAAATTGTTGCAAATTGCATTGATTGAAATATTGTCAGTCCTGAAATGTGATGTTGTGTCGATGTGTGGCTACATTTTGTTCTCCATGTCATTTTCCCCCCAACCTTTAGCTTGTTAGTCCCTTATCAGTGCACACCTCCTAGCACCTTGAACACAACTGGCACTGGTTTGACAACAATATCACTTTGATATCCAGCAATTGGAGTTGAAGCCAAGGCCTCTGGATCCCCAGGGAGGCTTTCAATGTTGTATGCCAACATGGTCATCTTGATTGTACAGATGTGTGTGGGCCATCTGATCTGAGTGATCAATAGAGTTCATGTCTTTTTGCATGTGAATGGTGGGTCATTTGAAGATCAACGTGTTCATTTGGTCTGGACTGGTTCAGTAGATGAATGGAGTGTGAATGGGCCTAATACCGAGGACAGAGACAGAGGTGTGTGTGTGTGTGTGCGTGCGGGCCCGTGTGTGTGTGAGAAACGGAGATGAGTGTCCTAGCCTTTGACTCTGGGTGGGAGACCTGGGACTCCAGCCATGCAATTTAACCAGATTTATTACACTGGATGCAAATGTATATCAGTGCTCTCATCTTTAACGCCTTTCCTCTGCTTGCAGCTGGAACACAAACACACACACACACACACACACTAGACAAGTGTGACACCTCCTTCATAGGTGACAGCAAGCCTTTCACACATCCTCCTCCATCACAGATACCTGAGACTGGGTCTTTTGGTCTGAAGGATGTTTTGTTACCAGTAATATCATTATGATGTCACAGGAGAGAGACACGACTCTGATTTCATGTCCCTCATATTGGCATCTGGTCACTACTCAGGTTTTTGAGTAAGGTAAACAGAATTTGTTAATGGAAGAGAGCATTTTCTTCCACTAGGCTTGGGCTTAAATCGCAACACCGTGCTATACTCCTGCCCCGTGGCACTCACATCTGTAGCCATGAAGTGCTTTAAAAGGCTGTTCATGGCTCACATCAACACCATCATCCCAGAAACCCTGGACCCACTCCAATTCGCATACCACCCCAACAGATCCACAGAGGAAGCAATCTCCATTGCATTCCACACTGCCCTTTCCCAACTGGACAAAAGGAGTGCCTACGTGAGAATGCTGCTCATTGACTACAGCTCAGCATTCAACACCATAGTGCCCTCCAAGCTCATCACTATGCAAAGGAACCTGAGACTGAACACCTCCCTCTGTAACTGGATCCTGGACTTCCTGACGGGCCGCCCCCAGGTGGTGAGGGTAGGCAACAACACATCCGCTACTCTGACCTTCAACATGCAGGCCCCTCAGAGGTGTGTGCTTAGTCCCCTTCTGTACTTCCTGTTCACCCACGACTGTGTGGTTGCGCATGACTACAACACCATCATTAAGATTGCGACAACACGGCGGTGGTAGGCCTGATCACCGACGACGATGAGACAGTCTATAGGGAGGAGGTCAGTGACCTGGCAGTGTGGTGCCTGGACAACAACCTCTCCCTCAACGTGAGCAAGTCAAAGGAGCTGATCATGGACTACAGGAAAAAGAGGACTGAGCACACCCCCATTCACATTGACTGGGTTATAGTGGAGAAGGTTGAGAGCTTCAAGTTCCTTGGTGTACACTTTACTAAGGTCCAAACACACCAACACAGTTGTGAGGAGGGAACAACTATGCCTATTCCCCCTCAGGAGCCTGAAAAGATTTGACATGGGTCCTCAGATCCTCAAAAAGTTTTACAGCTGCACCATCGAGAGCATCCTGAGTGGTTTCATCACCGCTTGGTATGGCAATTGCTCAGCATCTGACCACAAGGCGCTACAGAGGGTCGTGCGTATGGCCCAGTACATCAATGGGGCCAAGCTTTATGCCATCCAGGACCTCTATAACATGCAGTGTCAGAGGAAGTCATAGACTGTTCTCTCTGCTACCACATGGCAAGCAGTACCGGAGTGCCAAGTCTAGGACCAAAAGGCTCCTGAACAGCTTCTACCCCCAAGCCATAAGACTGCTGAACAGTTAATCAAATGTCTACCAGGACTATTTACATTGACCCCCTTATTTTATTCTTATTTCTTATTTGTTTTTGCACTGATTATTTTGCACATGCTTGATATACACTCACTGGACTCTAGGGCTTTCCTCATTCAGTTGACTGGTCGATTGTTTGGTCAATAGGCTGTTGGTCGACCAAATATTTTTTAGTTGAGGAGTGGCAAATATACATTACCGTTCAAAAGTTTGGTGTCACATAGAAATGTCCTTGTTTTTGAAAGAAAAGCAACTTTTTTGTAAATTGAAATAACATTACATTTTTATGGAATTTTCTACATAGGCATACAGAGGCTCGTTATCAGCAACCATCACTCCTGTTTTCCAATGGTACGCTGTTTTAGCTAATTTTATCATTTTAAAAGGTGAATTGATCATTAGAAAACCCTTTTGCAATTATGTTAGCACAGCTGAAAACTGTTGTTCTGATTAATGAAGCAATAAAACTGTCTTTCTTTAGACTAGTTGAGTATCTGGAGCATTAGCATTTGTGGGTTCACTTATAGGCTCAAAATGGCCAGAAACAAAGACCTTTCTTCTGAAACTCTTCACTTGGTAAATAACCCCTTGTATATAGCCTCGTTATTGTTATTCAAATCAAATCCAACTTTATTTGTCACATGTGCCTAATAAAATAAGTGTAGACTTTACCGTGAAATGCTTACTTACAAGCCCTTAACCAACAGTGCAGTTCAAGAAAGAGAAAATATTTACCAAATAAATGTAAGTTAAAAAATTATAAAAAGTTACACAATAAAATAACAATAATGAGACTATATGCAGGGGTACCGGTACCGAGTCAATGTGCGGGTGTACAGGGTGGTCCTTCTGTAGCACAGTTGGTAGAGCATGGCGCTTGTAACGCCAGGGTAGTGGGTTTGATTCCCGGGACCACCCATATGTAGAATGTATGCACACATGACTGTAAGTCGCTTTGGATAAAAGCGTCTGCTAAATGGCATATATTATTATTATTATTACAGGTTAGAGGTCATTTGTACATGTAGGTAGGGGTGTGTTACTGTTTTTCCTTTAGTTTATTTATCACATTTCTCTTTGCCTTGTTGAAATATAAAGTAATGACTGTGCTAAATCCCAGAAACCACGTTATGTCATTTCCTTTAGAAGTACAGGCTGTAAGTGACTGGAAATGGTTTGAATACTGCAGCACAGCTGCCAACACTCCACCTTATATCTGTGCTGTTTCAGTCAGTATTTCTGTAGAAGTAATCACAGGGCCAACAATATGGTCATTGTTCAATCCCCAGTGTTTATGAAACCTTTCCAATTCAAAGGCCTCAGCACAATAGATTCCCAATATTTTTGGCAACAAAATGGCCGTGCTATATTTAGTTTGTTATCAGTATGTAATGCTTTTCTATGGCCTTTGTCTCTGGGGCCCGACATGAGAATGCCCTTTTGAGTAAGCCTGTGCCTGAGCCTATTGAAACATCTGAACACTACTGTTACAGATTAGTAAAGCCATTTGGGGTGCAGCTTCTCAGTAACCAATGAATGTGAAGTCTACATACCAAGTTTTTTCTGACATGCACCTAATCTACCTAATTTGGTTGTATGACTACAGATGATGGAGGACCTTTATTTGAAAGGAAAAAACAAAAACTTGCGGACACTCGGGCCTCCATGGAATGAGTTTGACACCGCTGCACTACAAGTTTTATATTTCCTGCATTGCAGGAAAGTACTCCTGTAACAGGTTGATCAAATGAAGGTCCAACACCTGAAGTCCACCACTCTACTGTTGATTGTTTCACTACAGTTCGAACTACATCAGAGAGTCCTGGGTACAGAAGGTAATTCCCAGGGAGTGAATTGAAATTCCAGTTCAAGAATGAGTTCATTTAATTATAATGTATCGTAAACCTATTCATGGACGTGCAGTGACTAGGTGATTCATTGTTCATCATAGTTAACTCAAGCGTGGAGGTCTGTGGTCCTGTGTCATGCCTGTAGTGATATTGCTAGGAGCCCCTCTGCCTGAGGTTAAACCACCGCTAGGAATGTGTTTAATGAGAATACCTTTGTGAACCTGTCATTTATTTGTGGTTACAACAGGGTAAACATAGACCTAAGCCAATTAACAATCTGGGGCTTTGAAGGGATGAATAACTATTGCATTATGGGTGCATGAGCATCTCGGCTGTTTGAACAGGGTTTGTAGACTGGAGCCGACCCAACTCTGGTTCTTTGAAGAAATGAGGTTTCAGCAAGTCCTTAAATCGGATCTGACATTTTTTTGTAGGATGTGCATGTTATTATTCTTGTATCTAGCTTTCCATAAATAATGTTAAAAGGCAGCATGCCATGTATAACATTTCCACAGTGTTAGTGTGAATGGGTGGATATTTGGAAGTACCAGTCCTCAACCGCATAAACACAGTACACACCTTTAGTACCTCCCTCTGCAAATGTAGCAGTAAGTTCAAACAGTGATTTTGCTCTATTCCGCCGCGTCAGCTTCTAATTCAGGGGTGTCAAAGTCATTCCATGGAGGGCCTAGTGTCTGCTGGTTCAATAAAGACCTCGACAAGGTGAGGGGAGTTCCTTACTAATTAGTGACCTCATCAATCAAGTACGAAAACCCGTAGACACTCGGCCCTCCGTGGAATGAGTTCGACATGTACTCTAATTTGAGCACATATCTGGACAGCTGACAGTCCTCTTCTGTATTCCCTATCAGGTATTCTCAAATGGCTCTCATCCCAATCTGCATGGATGTCTGCCTCAAAGTTAAGTATCAGGAAGACATTTTGGTACATTTGAGGAAATAGTATATTTAAAGGTTTTCAGACCTCCGTACAGTATGAGTGGGTTCTGTCTCCCATCTCAAGGGCTTGTTGATACTTTCCTTCTACCCAGCCTTTGATATGTTTTATTAGTGAGCCTATTCAGCCCAAATGTATTTTGAAACTGTGTCTGTGACAACATATGGTCAAATTAAAAGAAACCTAAATTTGTTTAGAGTGTCTCCTCCTCCAATATAGCATTGTGTAGTTGCTGAGCTGTCCGCCTCTGTCTCACCATCCCTCTGTCCTAGCCCAGCCTTAGTAAAGCCACATCAACCCTGGTCCAACCTAGGTTTGCCACATTTGAGCCTAGGATGGCCAGCTCAGCTCAGATCTCCCCCTCCCAGTCAGGGGCCAGGCAGGGCTGGCAGGTGTTTCTCTCAGTGCTGTGGAGGATATCCTCAGGAAGCTCCTCTGGAGGGGGGTGGGCCTCAACTCTGCCTGGGCCTTCCTACAGCCTGGGCTGGGATGCTGGTGTAGGGGTGGGACAGGGGTAAGAGCAGGTGTGGAGGCCATTCTCCCCCACAGCTAAAGCCTGGAGGGAGGAGTGGAGTGAGGGATCGCTTACCCTCCGCTGCCTTTGTAGGGAGAAGTTGTTTGGGCACCGCCAGCCTGGTCAGTCTCTTGGGTTTGGAGTCAATGTGTTCTATGATTTAGGATGAAACATGAGCGAGGCGCTAATTCACTTACTCCTGTTTGTAATGAATCATGAAAATGATAGTGAGTGGGATAGTTTCTTTAACCGCCTCCCCAGTGTTCTGAACTGGTAACAAGTGTAACTGATCCTATCACTGTCTTTCTAGCGTTGCATCAGATACGTGATGGCCATTGTCATCTGTCACTATGCACTCCCCTAGAGGATGTCTAGCTAGTCACAAGGCAAGTCCTGACACTGACAAAAGCCTTTTGCACAGCGCGAACAGAACAGCATAACTCAATAAGCACGGAACCGGCCTCAGTATGAAAAGCAGCACTGTCTGGAATGTGTACCTAAAGCTAGGAGCAGAGCAAACACGTTAGCTAGAGCGAATGGTTTAGAGACCTCTGTAATGTCTTCTGACATGACAAATAAAAGCACTGGCTTTGAGAGAGAGAGAGAGAGAGAGGGAGAGAGAGAGAGAGCACCAAACTATCTTGCATGTGAAGGTGGACAACATCTGTAGCAGTGAAATGCTTTGAAAGGCTGGTCATGGCTCACATCAACACCATCATCCCAGACACCCTGGACCCACTCCAATTCGCATACCACCCCAACAGATCCATAGATGATGCAATCTCCATTGCACTCCACACTGCTCTTTCCCACCTGGACAAAAGGGGTGCGTGTTTAGTCCCCTCCTTTTACTCCCTGTTCATCCACAAATGCGTGGCTGTGCACGACTCCAACACTGCTCACGTCTCCAAGCAACATTAAGTTTGCAGACGACACGACGGTGGTATGCCTGATCACTGACGACAACGAGACAGCCTATAGGGAGGAGGCAAAAGACCTGGCAGTGTGGCGTTACAGAGGGTAGTGTGTACGCTCCAGTACATCACTGGGGCTGAGCTCCCTGCCATCCACAACCTTTATACCAGGCGGTGTCAGAGGAAGACCCTAAACATTTTCAAAACAGCTAAATGTTCCTGAACAGCTTTACCCCCAAAACATAAGACTGCTGAACTGTTAATCAATGGTCACCTGGACTATTTGCATTGACCCCCCTTTTTTGCACTGACATTGTTGCACTGGCTCTTGGACTGACACATTCTACACTGACACTCCAAAGCACACTCACTCACCCACACACTCACATACACTACACTCACTCACCCACACACTCACATACACTACACTCACTCACCCACACACTCACATACACTACAC
Organism: Oncorhynchus keta; assembly: GCF_023373465.1. Taxonomy (NCBI): domain Eukaryota; kingdom Metazoa; phylum Chordata; class Actinopteri; order Salmoniformes; family Salmonidae; genus Oncorhynchus; species Oncorhynchus keta. The sequence goes on from NC_068428.1 coordinate 25,389,360, forward strand.
TCACTCACCCACACACTCACATACACTACACTCACTCACCCACACACTCACATACACTACACTCACTCACCCACACACTCACATACACTACACTCACTCACCCACACACTCACATACACTACACTCACTCACCCACACACTCACATACACTACACTCACTCACCCACACACTCACATACACTACACTCACTCACCCACACACTCACATACACTACACTCACTCACCCACACACTCACATACACTACACTCACTCACCCACACACTCACATACACTACACTCACTCACCCACACACTCACATACACTACACTCACTCACCCACACACTCACATACACTACACTCACTCACCCACACACTCACATACACTACACTCACTCACCCACACACTCACATACACTACACTCACTCACCCACACACTCACATACACTACACTCACTCACCCACACACTCACATACACTACACTCACTCACCCACACACTCACATACACTACACTCACTCACCCACACACTCACATACACTACACTCACTCACCCACACACTCACATACACTACACTCACTCACCCACACACTCACATACACTACACTCACTCACCCACACACTCACATACACTACACTCACTCACCCACACACTCACATACACTACACTCACTCACCCACACACTCACATACACTACACTCACTCACCCACACACTCACATACACTACACTCACTCACCCACACACTCACATACACTACACTCACTCACCCACACACTCACATACACTACACTCACTCACCCACACACTCACATACACTACACTCACTCACCCACACACTCACATACACTACACTCACTCACCCACACACTCACATACACTACACTCACTCACCCACACACTCACATACACTACACTCACTCACCCACACACTCACATACACTACACTCACTCACCCACACACTCACATACACTACACTCACTCACCCACACACTCACATACACTACACTCACTCACCCACACACTCACATACACTACACTCACTCACCCACACACTCACATACACTACACTCACTCACCCACACACTCACATACACTACACTCACTCACCCACACACTCACATACACTACACTCACTCACCCACACACTCACATACACTACACTCACTCACCCACACACTCACATACACTACACTCACTCACCCACACACTCACATACACTACACTCACTCACCCACACACTCACATACACTACACTCACACTCACTCACATACACTACACTCACTCACTCACTCACACACACACACACACACACACACACACACACACACACACACACACACACACACACACACACACACACTCACAAAACACACTCACAAAACACATACATATTAACGCCACACACACTCACACATAGACACACTTTCACACTCTTCACATATGCTGCTGCTGCTCTGTTCATTATCTCTCCTGATTGCCTAGTCACTTTTACCCCTACCTACATGTACATATTACCTAAAGTACTTCAACGACCCTGTACTCCTGCATATTGACTTAGAACCTGTACTCCTTGTATATAGCTATATAGTTATATATATATTTATTGTTATTTTATTGTGTTCGTATTTACATTAATATTTTACATTTTATTTTACTTTTTAACTCTGCATTGCTGGAAAAGGGCTCATAAGTAAGCATTTCACGGTAATGTCTGCAATTTGATTTGATTTGAACATCAATTAAAATCAAATAAATGTAGAGATTAGTACTGTAGCTAACTTGGCAGTTAGTTGTTAGCATGCGAGAGGACCCAAAAGGTCAGTGCACTGAGTTTAGCCCTGCATGCTGGCTATGGAATGTTTTAATAACTGACAGAAGGGTCTTGGTGTGCTATTTACAAAGGGGAAGTTATTTCAGCTGAGTGTACATTCTTGCTACTTTTGTTGTTTTCTTTGCCTCAGAAAGCACAGAAAGATCAGTTTGCTTGCTCATGAGGTATTTGTCCTCATAGACTACCACTGAGTGCTCTGGGAAATCAGGACCTTGAATCCATCCAGGATAAGTGTTGAATTGCAACACCCAGGAGATTCCCCTAGATTTCAATTCAAAGAACTGAACAGTAAAGGTTTGCAGCTCCGGCACAATGAGAGCACAGAGTTAATGTTTCAGCATGGCTGTTTAGATGGGATTGAAGGGCACAGAGTTAATGTTTCAGCATGGCTGTTTAGATGGGATTGAAGGGCACAGAGTTAATGTTTCAGCATGGCTGTTTAGATGGGATTGAAGGGCACAGAGTTAATGTTTCAGCATGGCTGTTGAGATGGGATTGAAGGGCACAGAGTTAATGTTTCAGCATGGCTGTTTAGATGGGATTGAAGGGCACAGAGTTAATGTTTCAGCATGGCTGTTTAGATGGGATTGAAGGGCACAGAGTTAATGTTTCAGCATGGCTGTTTAGATGGGATTGAAGGGCACAGAGTTAATGTTTCAGCATGGCTGTTGAGATGGGATTGAAGGGCACAGAGTGAGTTATGGTTTGCGTTTGAGCAGATTTTACTTAGAGCATACAAAGTCAATTGGCTGTTGAGTTACGGAGTGTGTTTTTGAAATGGATGTTTTGAGTGGATGGTTGCATCACCACACAGCTACTTACATCTGCCTGATAAGGAAGGTGTTTCTGGGTCAACATGGGGCATGACCTTGTAACGTTAAGGCCTATGACATGTAGAGAATAGCCATGCATTACTGTTCAGCAGTGGCCCAAGGATGTCTCCCAGATGCCATGGATAATACTGTTGCACCACCACCCCCTACCCTCCCAGTGTGGTCACAGTGAGAATGACAGGAATTCTATGGTTAATTAATTAGCTGAGCAGAGGTCAGCAGGACCCCATGTCACCCCCTACAGTTCCTCATGTCCTTATATGTTACTCACCCATGGGTCTAGATTCCAGTCTGAACACTCTCTCCTATACCTCTCTCTGTCAATGGAAAATAGAGAATATTCTCATGTGGAATCATGGACAGAAACCTCTAAACCTATGGCTGTTAGTCAGACATGTATTTCAAAGTATACTGCAGAATTATTCATATAAACAGTCCCTGTAAGCTTAGAGACAGTAAACCATGAGCCAAGTCATGTCAGTCCTCCCACTAGTGGTTTCGAATAACAAACTCCAGCCTCAAGAGTTTTTTACTGGAAAGCCTCACAGCATTCCCTCCAAGCCGTTGGTAAGAGCATTGTTCCGTAAAGTCTTGAAGTAAAGTGAGGAGATTGGACCTGCCCCTAAAGTGTTGGCACTGTGTTCTGAAGAGGTTCGGCTAAACCTGAAATTAGGAATGGTCAGTGAGGCGAGCAAGAACAGTCTTATCTCTCTCTCTCTGTCTCTGTCTCTCTCTCTCCTCTCTTTCTTTTCCTCTTTCTTTCCTCTCCTCTCTCTTACACCTTGGGTGTTGTCTTTTATATCCTGTTCTGACTGTGAACATGACCATTGAACGTGACTCAAGGCAGGGTGGTGCACTCTTGTATACACAGGGTGGGAGCCAAACAAAGTTTGGTCTATTGCATTATGGGTTTTCATCTCCATAAAACCGTTGTTGTTGTTGTTATTCCTTCCATTTTGTTTTAATTAAATACACACACATACATTAACATAATTTTTAGTGATGCACCGATATGACATTTTTAGCCGATACCAATATCCGATATTTTCCTTGCCCAAAAAAACGATACCGATACCGATAAGCATTCTAGTACAGTTAAATTGTTAACACACACGGACGCAGCGGTCTAAGGCACTGCATCTCAGTGCAAGAGGCGTCACTCCAGTCCCTGGTTCGAATCCAGGCTGTATCACAATCCTGCCATGATTGGGAGTCCCATAGGGCGAAACACAATTGGCCCAGTGTCGTCCGGGCCGTCATTTTAACTAAGAATTTGTTCTTAACTGACTCGCCTAGTTAAATAAAGGTTACACACACACACACACTGACCAAAAAGTTATTTTTTTGGCATTTGCGTATGTCCCCATTACCAGTAAAACTTCATCAACATCTATTTATTTCACTTACTTGCTGTGCTGTTTTGTTTTTAATATTTTCAGTCGTTTAATTCTCAATCAGGATTTCTATGGAACACCGTTTGGGTCTTTGACCTGTCAAATAACACTATTTGATGTGTCAAATAAGTTTGTTGACCAATCAGGACCTGAACATGACTGCAAATCACATAATAATTTAACGCGTTCATACATTTTTTACATAGTTATTACACATTGATAACACCATCACTCGTATTTCATATGTCACAACGATTCATCGATACGAATGCTATGATGCTGGTAAAGTTGTCTCGTGCACCTACAGAGCTGGTCATAAAAAAAGCTAGCTAGCTCATTGATGGAAACAATGTTCTTCCCTAAAAACATAGCAAAACGACATCTGTTTCAGTAGCTATATAGTTAGCAAGCTAACTATGTAGCTAGGTGTCATCTAAAATAACCCTCATTTATAAGACAATTCTTATTTGATTAATGGGTGTCGGACCTTTCTATGTGAAGCTCGCCACAGTAAGGATTAGCCACAATAGTGGACTTTGTGGTTAGCCTTCAAAATAAAAGTATGGCATAGTTCTACTAGTTGTATTCATTTGCATCACTGTCAATTACGTACTTTTATTTTGAAGGCAAACCGCAAATTCCACTATTGTGCCTAATCCTTATTGTGGCTAGATTCACATAAAACATAACCCGGTCCGGTCGATCCTCACTAGCCAGATGATGCTAGCTGACTGCTTATAACGGTAGCTTATAACGTTAACTGAAGTTCAGTTTCAATAGGCGAGCAACAAGTGGCAACCTAGCTAATATTTACTCACAAGGATTCCTAAATCATTGCTAAGAATAATGAAAAGGACTGCAGTTTCTACTGGTCATTGCTTTCAGGCTGGTTGTATTGGTGCTAGCTAGGTACCAAGCTAAAGCTAGCTACCCCAGAAGTTGGGGTCGAACAAATTATGCTTTATTACCAACGCGGTATTGTAAATATCGTTCGTGGCCGGTGTTTGCTTGTTTGCAGACTTTTTTGTACAGCTCTGACAGTGCTACTGTATCTTTTTTGACATGCAAAGACCCAAACGGCGTTCCATAGTATGTATGTCGTGAAGCTAATAGCAGTGTGCTATTACTGTGTAACTCTGGTAAAGCAACATCTGAAAAATAGCGCACTTGATAGTGTGTACCGGTGCTCAGTCGGCGAAAGCCAACATAACCCATGACAGAGAAAGGTTGATTGTCAAGGACAACGAATTCCATTATCTTGGCTTTAATGGATTTCGCCTTTGAGTTGTTGCTCTGAAATTTTCTTACTCTTTCAAATGACTGCTTGATCCACACAGCAGTGTGCTGTGTTGCACGTGTAGCGCAAAATTTTACATCGTTATAATTTGACATCGTTTGTTTTTACCCCATTTTTCTCCAATTGGTAGTAGTTATGGTCTTGTCTCATCACTGCAACTCCCGTGCGGACTCGGGAGAGTGCGTCCTCCAAAACACAAACCGCACTGCTTCTTGACACAATGCCCATCCAACCCGAAAGCCAGCCGCACCAATGTGTTGGAGGAAACACCTGGTCAGCGTGCACTGCGCCCAGCCCACCACAGGAGTTGCTAGTGCGCGATGAGACAAGGATATCCCTGCCAGCCAAACCCTCCCTACCCCAGACAACACATTGTGCGCCGCCCCATGGGCCTCCCGGTTGCAGCCGGCTGCGGTAGAGCCTGGACTCGAACCCAGAAACTCTGGTGGCACAGCTAGCACTGCAATGCAGTGTCTCCCCCACCCGGGAGGCCACTGACATTGGTTTTTAACATCAGTGTTAAACTACACATTGGGCCAATACCGACGTTGTCGTTTTTAGCTAATATCGTTCGATTCCGATTTGTTCACCGATATATATAGTGCTTCCCTAATCATTTTAGGATACTCAGATTTTCAACGGGTGGTTTAGCCTGCTAGCCTAACAGACACAGACCCCAGGGTTGTTGTTGTTCGGATAAAGCCTTCTCCATAGCCTCTGTGTTAGATAAAGGCTGTCTCCCCAACCTACAGATGTTTTACCCCCTCCAACCCCCAGCCACCCCCAGCCTCCCCATTCAATACCTCGTCACAAATCACCCCTGTCCACTGGCTCCATACCCCCTCAGTACCCCCCTCACAAATCACCCCTGTCCACTGGCTCCATACCCCCTCAGTACCCCCCTCACACTGCCATATGGACTATTGTTATCACATTCCTTCACTCCCACACACACACAAAATGCACACTCACTCTCACATACACAATCACTTACAATAAACAGACACATAGTCAATAAATCACTTCCATCTTTTTTTCTAACATATTTTTAAAATATTTTTTTACCTTAACTGACTTGCCTAGTTAAGTAAATAACCATTTATTTATTTAACTAGGTGGCCTAGGAACAGTGGGTTAACTGCCTTGCAGAACGACAGATTTTTACTTTGTCAGCTCGGGGATTCGATCTTGCAACCTTTCAGTTACTGGCCCAACGCTCTAAACACTAGGCCGTCCCTTGTCATCTTGTCATTGTCTCATTGACACATGTGCATACAAGCTGTCCGTTATGAAGTGGGCCCCCAGTCCGGCTCCCAGTCATTCTCCCAGTCAGGCTCCAATTCAGGCTCTTAGTCAGGCTCCCAGCTGTGTAGAGGCTGATTGATGGGCTACATGAGCTCATGGTAGGAGAGGAATCCCAGGTATGCTACACACACACCGGCCCCCCTGAGAGGAACACTGCAGTAAGGAAAGACCTAGCACTGCAACATCACTGTAACAACACTGTAACAACACTGCAACAGCACTGTAACAACACTGTAACAACACTGCAACAGCACTGTAACAACACTGCAACAGCACTGCAACAACACTGTAACAGCACTGCAACAACACTGTAACAGCACTGCAACAACACTGTAAAACACTAACAGCACTGTAACAACACTGTAACAACACAGCAACAGCACTGTAACAGCACTGTAACAACACTAACAGCACTGTAACAACACTGCAACAGCACTGTAATAACAGCACTGTAATAACACCGTAACAGCACTGCAACAGCACTGTAACAACACTGCAACAGCACTGTAACAACACTGCAACAGCACTGTAACAGCACTGCAACAGCACTGTAACAACACTGCAACAGCACTGTAACAACACTGCAACAGCACTGTAACAACACTGCAACAGCACTGTAATAACACTGCAACAGCACTGTAATAACACCGTAACAGAACTGTAACAGCACTGTAACAACACTGCAACAGCACTGTAACAACACTGCAACAGCACTGTAACAACACTGCAACAGCACTGTAACAACACTGCAACAGCACTGTAACAACACTGCAACAGCACTGTAACAACACTGTAACAGCACTGCAACAACACTGTAAAAACACTAACAGCACTGTAACAACACTGTAACAACACAGCAACAGCACTGTAACAGCACTGTAACAACACTAACAGCACTGTAACAACACTGCAACAGCACTGTAATAACACTGACAACAACATAATAAATCACATTGTAATGTTAAACTACAGCATAGGCCATTGGCTTTACCTCTGGGTCTGGAGCTTGGAGAGTTGAAGTATTACAGACAAACAGTGCTGACAGATGAGATGGAATCCATGCCTGCCTATACAGTATTCTAGGCATTTAACACATACAGCCTGCTGAACATCTGTACATTTAGTACACAAACTTATTTACACAAACTGGAGTTGTGACTAAGATGTTTACACAGACATGGACAGTTTGTTTTATAGACCCAGAAAGGTAATGAACTGTCACTAAATATCTGCCTGAGTTGTAATCAGGTGTTCTACATGGACAGCTACACTGACTGCAACCCTAGTATCTGGGTCTGTCTGTCACCCTCTTGGACATGGTTGTGCCATGTTTCTGGGGATTAGGCAGTACTGTAGCTAGTCTCTAATAAGAGTGTGCTTCTCTCTCTGAGTGAGGAATGTGGGGAGACACGTGTCTGCTCTCTGCCCAGAGAGTGAGAGAGTGCTTCCATAGGGAATCTCAGCCACCTCTAACCATATGTCACAGTCTGGACGTAGCTAGAGTTACGAAGAAGTATTCTATGGTGGGAGGAGGAGTGAGTGGAGGAAAATAAAGCTGAACAATCTGGATTTTTGAGAAAGGGGCCTCTGTCTGTCTAGAATGTATTTCAATATTCTGTTGTTAATGTGGAATGCATTACCGATGGGTGATGGTGGGATTCACTTCAGGTTTGTGTTTTTCCACAGTGTGGACTAGTTTGTTGTTTTCATCCTCAATGTTGTTTTGGAAAGCCCTCTCAGAAGAAGACCCTCTCTCTGCCTTCCCAGGGTGTGTGTGTGCACGTCTGCCCGGAGTTTGTGTGTGTGTGTGGCACACTGCCTCCACAGTACCCCATTCATCCCATGTTGGCACAGAGATACTGGGTCCTGTTTAGAGGACCACAGAGAGAGACAGAGACAAACTAAGACTGAGAGACCGTTCACTCCTCGCAGAGTGACTCAATGCATGCTGACCACTCACCAAACCAGGCACTGACTAGATCAACACTAATAAATATGGAACGATTGGCCATCACTGCAATGGTTGTCAACATACACAGCACCGAGTAGTTATGAGTCCAAGCACCATAGAGAGACGCTTCTCAAATCTTCTCAGTGAAAGATGTTTCCGTTGCTCTCCAACCCGTCAGTTAGTAGTACAGTTGCCCCTTCGCTAAGCCCCACCACAGAATATTGGGCAACCAATCGCAGCGCTCCAATATATAGCAACTGTCATTGAGTCTGACACCTTAGACAAGCTCACATTTTCAAACGCATGAAAGTCAATGAGCGCTATGGCAAAACTGTGAGTTTTCATCAAAAAGTAGCTAAATTGTTTAAAGGTTTACTTGCTACTGTGATTCCTGAAATGCAGAACCTGCATTTTGTTAATAAAAAATATATACTTTGGTTTATTTGCTAGCTCAGCTGGTTAGCTAGCTCTCAGTCTTACTGACCACAAAACGTTGCTAACGCTAGCTAGCCACTTAATATAACAGGTTTTCTTGAAATGTATGTTAGCTAGCTAAGTTATCTATATTATGAATACAACTATAATCTGCTGTCGACATCAGGATACGACTTGAGAGAACAAGTTAAAACCCAAAATGGTAAGTAGTAGATTTAACTGCATGACAGGCCATTCAGAGCCATCTAGTGCATAGCCACACTAATGACAGTCCACCACAACATACCCGACAGTCTCCTGATTAATAAGGGGTAGTCTGTGTTTAATTTGATTGTGTATTAAAAACACAGTTTGAGATCGTTGCGAGAGGTTTTCTCCAGTAGTTTGAATGGGGAATGGAGCTTCTTGGGAAAATGTTGTCCAAGGTTGCAACATTAACCTAGGGGGTGGGTCTTAGTGAAGGGTCGATGGCTATGACTCTCACTCATAACCTTGGAGTGGAAACACAACCCATACATGTATGTAATTCTCCTCTGGTTTCAATGTATAGCAATGCACTAGCAGGTTCTGCTTCTTTAGTATTGATTCTACAGTTCCTCTCTGAATCTTCAACCATGTGTTTTGGGGCTAGTGTATTCTGTTAAGTAAAGTCTTTGTTATTTAGAGTGTATGAGTGACTGGAACATACTTCCTCCTTCTACCCAAACACCGTCTTCTACACAAAGACAGGAACCCAGCACAGAGGTGACCCCCCGGCAGGAAGAGGGTGGTTGGGGTTGGGAGAATGTCATAGCCGGGGTTTAAAGGGCATCTCTGATCTGTGATTGTGTATGTTAACTGACCAAACCCAGGAAACACTCATGGTTGACTGCAATACATCCCCTCTAGCAGAGACACAAACACACTGTCCCAGACAATCTTCATCTCAACAGGAGCTTGTTTATAGGGCTTCATCTTCCACAAATCACACTGATGTACTTTCCTTCTCCTTTCTCCTTGTCCTTTCACAACAGGCCATAGCTAGTATAGGCCACAGAGCTAAAGGGTAAAGGGGCTGTAACCTCTAACCCCTCCCTCAGTAGCACAACTGTGTTAGCCAGTTAGCTAATAACTATAGTCCAGATTGGCAACCAGAGGAAGAAGTGGTGTGCGAGTGATTAGATTTGTGTGCCCCTGCCCACCGCCCTCCACACTGCACCACCTTCCTGCTAGTTGGTGCCTCTCACGCGCTCCTGATTACAAGCGTATGTGTAGCGGTTTTATTAGGCTGTGCTTCGCCCAGAGTGAGAGACAGATGGGGAGCTGAGGTTGTTAGTAGGTCCGTTTATCTCACCTGGGTACTGTACTGTGGAGGTGAATGCGGTCAGGGGAGTGTGGAGCTTACTGAAAGGATTGACTCAGCCAATGTTATTCCTCCAGACGAAGGCTTTGGTGTCATATTGGCTGCTCAGATTGAGTAATGAGTGTACTGGAAAATGTCTCGAGAACCTACATCTTTCCTCCATTCTACCATGTTCGAACATATGAGCTGCTTCTATTTTCTCCCTCGGAATCTCTCCCTCATTCTCAATGACTCTCTGTCTCTCTCTCTCTCTGTGTTGCGTAGGATGGTTCTCTAGGGAACATTGATGACCTGGCCCAGGAGTATTCTGAGTACTACAACACCTGCTTCAGTGACGTCAGCGACCGCATGGAGGAGCTACGCAAGAGACGTGTGTCCCAGGACCTCGACATGGTACGTCCCCACAAACACACTCATCACATACCGAGTACCTGATTGGCTGACCAATCATACTGTTGCATGTCCCCACAAACTCAAGGCCATCAATCCTGCTGCAATACAGTGGAACTGAGTCCCCACAAACCATCACCTACTACTGCAGCAGAGTATAACCAAGTCCTATCAAAACAGGCAACCCACCAGCTTAGATCAATACAATATCAGCTAAAGAGCTGTGGTAACCCACTTCTTCATGGCTCTACAATTTGTTGTTGAACTTATATAGAATACAACTATGCTGATTTTACTATTGTGAAGTGAGAGCCAAAATGCTTGAGGAAAATGTTAATTTTGTCAGATCTCCTTTTTATAATTCATAGTATCCTCAAACACGTCATTCTTCGATCAGTTTGATATCTTTACAGAGTGTGATTTCCCAATGTGAGCCAACAGCCTGGCAGCCAGACCGGGAGTTGGGGGAGGGAATTTTGGAGAGCAATCCAGTGAGTGTTTGTGTTTGTGACTGTGTTCTAAAACACTTAGTTTGCCCTCCTGCCTCCTGGTGCCTGAAAGTGCTTGGTTGTGTTTTGGAGCTTCTTGGGGTTCTCATTCACATGGATGTAGGGTAGTGGGGCATGGTACCTCTGGGTTGCCAAGTTACTGGCTGAGGTATTGAAGAATGCAGCTGCTCCTGGCAGAGAGTGCTGCTCTGAGTACCCCTGGGGTCTATGCTCCATACACACACACAACACAGAGAGCGATGGGGGGGGTTAGTGTTCATATGCTAGCTTTATTAACAGGCTATGATAACACTATTCAAAGTGATTGGTATCTGCTTAGAATCCTTGAAAACAGACAGTATCCGTTCAGTTCTGAATTCGCATTTCCAGAACTCCAAGTAGTAAACTGGACTGACCTCAGTTTATTCTACTCATCCTGAACATAAAAAGAAGTGAGCCAAATTTAAACAAATTAAGCTCAAACAAATCCAGCACTTACAAATATAGTAACTGCTATTTATTTAGTTTTATTCTGTAACAGAAGTCACAGGGACACATTTTGTGTTGAGCACAAAAACAGATAAATTAAGTGGGAAGAGAGTGACCATACCTACGCTAGAGACATATTTGTAGGACTCCTATTTCATTGACAAATTTTCACCGTTAATCTCCTCAGCTCTATCATAAAGTACTATCCAGTTATAAGCATAATAGAGTTTGAGCTAGATATTGATTAGAAAACGAGAGCCACATAGGAAATCCCCCAGGCTTTCAGCAGCCATGTGGTTTTGATTGATTTGAGAGGGGTCTCAATGAAAGATGGTATGGGTGATTTATGGAGGGCTCAGCTGTCCTGATTGATGTTGGCCAAAGATTATGTCTGCTCTGCTCTCAGAGCTTTCCAGTGAGGCAATCTCACATCCATCATTGAAGAGTCAGTGTCTGTCGTTTGAGAGAATCCATAGTTTTGTGTGTGTGTGTGTGTGTGTGTGTGTGTGTGTGTGTGTGTGTGTGTGTGTGTGTGTGTGTGTGTTTCGTGTGTGTGTGTTCGTATGTGTGTTTGTGTATACTGTATACACTGAGTATACCAGACTTTAAGGACACCTGCTCTTTCCATGACAAACTGACCAGGTAAATTCAGGTGAAAGCTATGATCCCTTATTGATGTCACTTTTTAAATCCACTTCAATCAGTGTAGATGAAGGTGAGTAGACCGGTTAAAGAAGGATTTTTAAGCCTTGAGACAATTGAGAAATGGATTGTTGTGTGCTATTCAGAGGGTGAATTGGTAAGACAAAAGATTGAAGTGCCTTTGAATGGAGTATGGTAGTAGGTGCCAGGCGCAACGGTTTGTGTCAAGAACTGCAACGCTGCTGGGTTTTTCACGCTCAACAGTTTCCCTTGTGTATCAAAGAATGGTCCACCCAAAGGACATCTAGCCAACTTGACACAATGGTGGGAAGCATTGGAGTCAACATGGGCCAGCATCCCTGTGGAACGCTTTTGACACCTTGTAGAGTCCATGTCCTGACGAATTGAGGCTGTTCTGAGAGCAAAAAAGGGGGGTGCAACTCAATGTTAGGAAGGTGTTCCTAATGTTTTGTGCACTCAGTATATATGTGTTTGTGCGTGTGTGTGTGTTCCCCTGTCTATGTGTGTGTCTGCATGTGTATGTGTTTACATGTGTGAGAGGATGAGTGAAGTGGGTCACCTCTCTGTACATATTGGGAAGGTTGGGAATGTTCCATCCTGGAGAGATAAAACAGGGGAAGAGGAAGCCTGGATTTACTGCCTGTCTGTCCTGCCTGGAAGAGAGAAGAGCTGGCTGGGTTGGGACAGGACGGGGGCCTTGGGAGTTGGGGTGGGAGGGCTACAGAGCATCTTTAACAGAGCTAGAGGAGGAGGAGCACCTGAGAGCCTGCAGCTGTCTGTCCCTCCTGCACAACTTGGAAAGGAAAGAGGAGGAACAGAGAGAACGGAGGGAGGAGATATGTGGTGGGAAGGCTGTTTATTCACACACTCAGCAGAAGCCAGCTGTAGAAGGAACTATATATCATGATAACTACACTGAGCTTCAAAGTATTGGGACAGTGGCGCATACTTTGTTGTTTTGGTTCTGTACTCCAGTACTTTGGATTTGAAATGTTACAATGACTATAAAGGTTAAAGTGCAGACTGTCAGCTTTAATTTGATGGTATTAATCTCCTAAACATTGTATCATTTCAAATCCAAAGTGCTGGAGTACCGATCCAAAACAAAAAAAATGTGTCACTGTCCCAATACTTTTGGAGCTCAGTGTATATTTAATAACGCCATATTCCATTTTATATGAGAACATACTGACATGATGCATCATATGCATTCCACTGCCATTTCACAGTTTTACCAATGGCACAACTAACTGTTGAAGACAATGCTATATCTTTCCCAGTATTGAAACAGAAGCACATAGCAGACATTGTCCAGTCAGTATTTAGTGTTTTCTTACCAACTGCCGTTACTCCACTCTCCCTTTGGCTGGTGTTATGCGTCTGGACTGGACACCTTCTCAGACGGCCTCAAAACTGGAACAAGGGAGGGATAAGGCGCAGAGGAGAGAGAGCAGGTATATCTCACTGGTCATCCCCAAAGCCAACACCTTCTTTGGCTGCCTTTCCTTCCAGTTCTCTGCTGCCAATGAATGGAACGAATAGAAAAATTGCTGAAGTTGGAGACTTATATCTCCCTCACTAACTTTAAACATCAGGTATCTGAGCAGCTAACCGATCGCTGCAGCTGTACATAGTCCATCTGTAAATAGCCCATCCAATCCCCATATTGTTTTATTTACTTTTTTGCTCTTTTGCACACCAGTATTTCTACTTGCACATCATCATCTGCACATCTATCACTCCAGTGTTAATTTGCTAAATTGTAATGACTTCGCTACTATTGGCCTATTTATTGCCTTACCTCCTCACGCCATTTGCACACATTGTATATAGACTTTTTTCTGTTGTATTATTGACTGTATGTTTGTTTGTTCCATGTGTAACTCTGTGTTGTTGTTTGTGTCGAACTGCTTTGCTTTATCTTGGCCAGGTCGCAGTTGTAAATGAGAACTTGTTCTCAACTAGCCTACCTGGTTAAATAAAGGTGAAATAAAAAAAAATTATAAAATGAGGGAGAGGGAGACTGGCCAAATAAATAGAGAGAGAAAGAAAGAGAGAGGGAGAATGGGTAGAGAGAAAGAGGGAGATAAGGTAAAGAAAGAGAGCAAGAGAGAGGGGGGGTGGGGTATTACTCTTGTGTCATATGAAGTGTGTCCAGACAGTGGCTGCCAGACAGTCCAATCTAGGATCTCTCAGAAGAGCAATAGGAATGTGTTATATAAAGTCATTATGTTAAAAGGTAGAGACGGACAGTACAATGGGCTGGCATTTAGACGTCCCCGCTGGGACATGGCCTTTCAGGGAGGGGTTGTCTATCACAAGGGACGAGTGTGGTGCCTCTCAGAGGACTTGTCCACCCCGCTCCTTCAAAACCTTCTCCTCTTCTTCATTCTCTCATCACCAGGCCTCTCCTCTCTACTGGCCCCATTGTAATCTGTCCTCTTTCCCTTTTGCTGTTCTGATGTGGCCTCCCCTCCCTTCTTCACACTCCTGCTGCAACACACAACGAGCCCTCCCTGTCCGGTCTGGATCAGCCTTTAGTCACTCCCCAGTCACTTCAGGCCAACACTGACCCTGAAGCATGTGACCCTGTGTCAAAGGTCACTGCAGCTGTTAACTTACCTGAACCTTACACTTTGGCTAGACGAAGCAAACTTGACAGTGGACATTGGAAGACTGTTCCTCTGTAGTGAGAAAGGCCGTAGGGGAATGTTCTTCAATTCTGGTCCCGGAGACCCACAAGGTCTGCATGCTTTAGTTCCAGTCCAGTACCAGCACACCTGACCAGATTCAACTAATTAAGGTCCTTAATTTACTGTGGGTCTTCAGGACCTAGGATTAAGTACCACTTCCCAAGGGTAGTCTGGGAGGTTTGTCTCTTAGTCTTTGTACCATGGCAGGCTGTAGTGTTCTACATATGACTGACTGATACCACAGAGCTGAAGTTGCCCCTTGAAAAACACGTTGGAATCCCTTTACAGCTGTGGTCAAGTATTTGTCGACAATGCAAAACCATAGCAGCTTCATATTAGCCTCATAATGAGGTCACAAATCCAAGTATCACATACTTGGTATAGATCCAATTTGATTTCTTGTTTTCTCTCTCACTACTCCTCCAGACATCTTGCAACACATCAAACTTTTCGGGGGAAAAGTGTTGCACAAACCAAACAAAACCCCTTGTTAATTTGATTTGTGAAACGCTTCCTGCAACCTCAGAGCCTGTCCCGACTGTTGTCTTGGTTGTGTTGTAGAAGTGGGCTTCTTGGGCTTCCGAGTGGCGCAGTGGTCTAAGGCACTGCATCTCAGTACAAGAGGTGCCACTACAGCACCACTACAGTCCCTGGTTTGAATCCAGGCTGTATCACATCCGGCCGTGATTGGGAGTCCCATAGGGTGGCGTACAATTGGCCCAGTGTTGGCCCGGTAGGCCGTCATTGTAAATAAGGATCTGTTCTTAACTGACTTGCCTAGTTAAATAAAGGTTACATCTTTTTTTTTTAACAGCCCCATAGATGTTGATGGAGGCTCTCTGTCTCTGTAATGACTATCAGCGTACCCTCTTCCTGACTGACCTGTTAGTTTTATGAGCAGCCAGAACACAAAGTGTTAGGCAAACATCCCTCTCGGAGAATGAGGGCCATGGATTAACTCCATCACGCACAGTCGCCAAGCTGCCTTATAGTCCCACTGACTGTGCTACTTTCTCTTCAGGCTTGATTAAGCTTGATTGGTTTGGTCGAGAACAGTTAAACCCCACTGGTGATTCTAACAGAGTGAGCATTAAACAGATTATAAGCAAACCATTATATAGAAAAGCCACTCTGTGGAAGACTTTGGAACCTATTTGTGTCCCAGTCTCACTCGTTTCTCTACAGCCCAGTCTAAGTACATCAACCCCAGCCATATAATCGGTGCTGGATGGCTACAGCAGTACGTTGGCCTGTTTTTCGTCCCGCAACAAGCCATTGTTTACAGACGGCTCGTTGAGGGAGCTTACGTCTCCCATTTTCCACCTGTAGAAGTGAGAGATTATGTGGTAGCCTAGTCTTGCATGACTGCGTGTTATAGAATGGACTACAATGGCAGTCCACTGGTGAATAATGGTAGACCCTGGATTTAAATGTGTTTTAAACGCTTATTGATAGCGAAGGACACATTCAAACCGACAAATCGTAAGTATTGTTCCTAGAGATATTGGATATGCCTCTGTAACATTAAAACGCTATTTTGGTGAAACCAAATAGTTTCGATTTGGTTGATCAAGGACACCAGGCTACGGAAGCTTCCGGAACGAGAGATCTGTCTGTTAACAATGGCTTGTTGCGGGACGAATGAAGTCTTAGATCCACTGAGTGCTGGATGACCGATGGTGTTTTATGCTGTCTGTCTTTCTGTGATCAGAGAGACACTGAGGGCAGGGCAAGACTGGGCAGGTAGATACTGGAGATACAGAAACTCTGTAGGGGCAGACTGGACTGGCAGGTGCCACCTCACTGGAGACAGTTGTATCTCTCTGATTGAATCAGATATGGAGGACAATAATAAGCACAAAAAGCATGTTGTATTTCATCATAACAAACTCTCTGATGCTAACCATTTGTCAAGGTTGACTAAATGTCCCTAGGTTAGTGGTTAGTGAAATGCAAAGCCTTCTTTCCTGCACCAACATCCAGGTTTCCAGGTAAGACACCAGAGAACCCCAGTCAGTGACATGTCAGGTGTTGTTGTGAGAGAATCTGTACAGGTGTAAGATCTTCATTTGAGCCAGTTTGCTACAGCAGGAAAATAGTCCCCGCAGCAACAGGAAATGTGGATGATTATGTGGATTATAATTTATGGACATTTTTTGTAGGGGTTGATACATTTTTCATCTTTTTTTCATTTTTCATGATACATTACCATCGTTAGAAGCCTTTTAAAAACTCAAATAAACTACAAGCTTGCATTTCCTGCTTTGCAGGAACATTCTCGTCATCAAACGAGTGATCCAATTAAGATCCTACATCTGGTAGCACCTCATGTTCTCTATAATGGTTTCTAATGTAGAGATGCGTGTGAGCCTCAGTTGGTTCAGGACTCAAGCTTAGGCATGTCTGTGTTGCGCTCCTCTGAGGTAAGCTGATGCCTGTAATTATGGGCTAATACCTGGTTGAAGAGAATTCACCTCATTACTTTGATATGGGGTCAGTTCAACAAAGTTAGACATGCTACAGTAGGAGACAACCTGACTCTGGGTTTGCTCCAGCTATTCCACTTCCTAAACGTTATTTATTACTTAGCCTATTATCTTTCAGGCACAATAAGCACCCAACAGGAAAGTAACGTTGATATTTTGTACGTGTGTTGAAGGTCAGAATGCCCAGGTAGTGTCACTGCCAACGAAAGTGGTTTGCACTTGGCGGTGTAGCTATCAGCAGAGGTTTGTCTATAGATGTTTGGTGTTGCTGTGTTTTTAGACCCTTGGCTTAGCTGCTCTGCTAGTGAAATATTTATAGATTGATGAAGTGTGTTTTTAACTGTATTAGTCCATTTTGGATCATAACCATGGCTACACACACACACACACACACACACACACACACACACACACACACACACACACACACACACACACACACACACACATATACACACACACACACATATACACACACACACACACACATACGCACATATACACACATATACGCACACACACATTCACATACACACACACACACACACACATACGCACATATACACACATATACGCACACACACACACACACACACACACACACACACACTTAATCGCAGACATTGCAAAAACACACAAAGACACCGTAAATCCAGGTCCAAGGCGGGCATGTTGAACCACAGTCTGCTGCATCACCCCTGAGCTGCAGCGTGCCACCGTTCATTTACAGGAAAATACTCCACAACCTCACACATACAGACTGGATCATGACTAATGCCTCTATTTGTGTGTGTGTGTGTGTGTGTGTGTGTGTGTGTGTGTGTGTGTGTGTGTGTGTGTGTGTGTGTGTGATAATCCACACACGCATGTGCTTGTCAGTGATGTCTTCAGGATCAGCTGGTTCAGCAGGCTTGTCTCTCCACAGTCTTGTTTATCCACTAACTGTCTCTCTTGGCCGGGACTGGGCTGGTGCCAGGCTCCCCAGCTGGCCCCGGTGCTCCCACGTCTTCCTCCAGGTGTGGACATACAGCCACCTCTCTCACCCTAAGCCCTGCCCCAGGCCACCTGTTCTGGTCTGGTTTTGGCCACCTGTTCTGGTCTGGTTTAGGCCACCTGGTCTGACATGGTTTGGGCCACCTGGTCTGACATGGTTTGGGCCACCTGGTCTGACCTGGTCTGGGCCACCTGGTCTGACCTGGTCTGGGCCACCTGGTCTGACATGGTTTGGGCCACCTGGTCTGACCTGGTCTGGGCCACCTGGTCTGACCTGGTCTGGGCCACCTGGTCTGGGCCACCTGGTCTGGTTTGGGCCACCTGTTCTGGTCTGGTTTTGGCCACCTGGTCTGACATGGTTTGGGCCACCTGGTCTGACAACCAACATAGTAAGCCTCAGTGTGTTTCCAAAGCAGGCGCACATATGGTCTGCAATGTCCTGGGATTTTATTTAGTTTCTGTACCCTTTGAAAAGTTGTATTTGTTTTGCACTGTCTTTGAAGGCTGCTGGCCTCAGTGAGAAGTGTGGGCTGCACTAGTGTTGGTTCCAGGTTCAGTCTGGTCAGATGTTCAGGCTCCTGTCTGCAGGGTAGACATTGTGATCCGCATTAGCAACTGTCTCCTCTCCTCCTCACTCCAGTAACTTTCCACGCTCTCTTAACTCTCTTCCCCATCTCTCTCTCCCTCCCTCTCTCTCTCATTCAATACAGTCACACATAAGCAATCAAGAAAACACCCACACACATCCATTAATCTGGCATTTATATATACACACAAGCAATCATGCTGTTACACAATCAGGTACACACAGTCTCACACACATCTTGAGAGACACGCTAGTGTTGTGTTGGTCAGCTGTATTTTTTCTCTTGAACATTTATTGAACAATTCTATTTTTCTTCAACATTCATTTATTTATTGGATATTGACGCCCGTTGAACAGTATGTGACGATGCGAGCTCCCTACTGCTCGCTCATCACGTCGAACCACCGTTCACCATTCACCATGCGCAACAAGTAGCCTACAAACATTTCCTTTTTTATAAACTGCATTACTGCCTTAAACTTATGAGTGCAACATTTGTTTGTGCTATTAGAGGTAACACAAACTCAAGGACTATTTATTTTGTCGCACACACCACATCCTTTCTCTGAAACATATCGTGTCAGCAGCACTGGTTCTCAATCCCTGCTGAACTCTCAAACAGTTCTTGTTCACTCAAATCTGCAGTGCCTTCAGAAAGTATTCATACCCCTTGACTTATTAAAAATGTTGTTGTTTTACAGCCTGAATTCAAACGGGATTAAATAGATTTTCTTCTTCCACCCATCTATACACAATACTACCCCTTAGTGACAAAGTGAAAACACATTTTTAGAAATGTTTATTGTTTACTGTTTACATTTATTGAAAATTAAGTACAGAAATACCTAATTGCATAAGTATTCACAGCCCTGAGTCAATACATGTTAGAATCACCTTTGGTAGTGATTACAGCTGTGAGTCTTTCTGGGTAAATCTCTTAAGAGCTTAGCAAACCTTAAATTTTATAACATTTGCACATTATTCTTTTAAAAATTCTTCAAGCTCAGTCAAGTTTGTTGTTGATCAATCCTAGTTTTTTTTTTTTCATTTCACCAATGTGGACTATTTTGTGTATGTCCTGTAATAGACATACACATAGTCCACATTGGTGAAGTGAAATGGAGAAAAAAAACTTGTTTCAAAAAATTTCCAAAAAGTTGTGGGTGCATATGTGTTCACCCCCTTTGTTATGAAGCCCCTAAATAAGATGTGGTGCAACCAATTACCTTCAGAAGTCACATAAGTAGTTAAATAAAGTCCACCTGTGTGTAATCTACGTGTCACATGATCTCAGTTTATGTAATAATAATAATAATATATGCCATTTAGCAGACGCTTTTATGTACACCTGTTCTGAAAGGCCCCAGAGTCTGCAACACCACTAAGCAAGAGGCACCACCAAGCAAGCGGCACCATGAAGACCAAGGAGCTCTCCAAACAGGTCAGGGACAACGTTGCGGAGAAGTACAGATCAGGGTTGGGTTCTAAAAAAATATCAGAAACTTTGAACATCCCACGGAGCATCATTAAATCCATTATTAAAAAAACGGAAAGAATATGGCACCACAACAAACCTGCCAAGAGAGGCCAGAAAAAAAGCCATTGCTTAAAGTAAAAAATAAGAAAACACGTTTGGTGTTCGCCAAAGGCATAATGGGGACTCCCCAAACATATGGAAGAATGTTCTCTGGTTAGATGAGACAAAAATTGCGCTTTTTGGCCATCAAGGAAAACACTATGTCTGGCGCAAACCCAACACCCCCAACACAATGTTTTTCATCGGCAGGGACTGGGAAACTTGTCAGAATTGAAGGAATGATGGATGGCGCTAAATACAGGGAAATTCTTGAGGGAAACCTGTTTCAGTCTTCCAGAGATTTTAGACTGGGAGGTAGGTTCACCTTCCAGCAGGACAATGACCCTAAGCATACTGCTAAAGCAACACTCGAGTGGTTTAAGGGCAAACATTTAAATGTCTTGGAATGGCCTAGTCAAAGCCCAGACCTCAATCCAATTGAGAACCTGTAGTATGACTTAAAGATTGCAGCACGCCAGCAATACACCAGGAGCAGTTTTGAAGAAGCTTATAGAGACATACACCAAGATAATATGTTTCCCTTCCAAATTCAACCAATTATGGATGTCTATTTTTGATGGATTAATTCCGCGTACTTAATGTTCGGGCTATGATTTGGGGAAGGCTTAAAACAAAATAATTCAAAATGACACACTATTAGCATCAAGTATCATTAATTATTCTCACGGCTTGCTAGACTATCGTGAACTGCGGTGGCTCAGTAGTCTAAGCAGCGCACTCTTGCGCCCCGTGCTGGGCAGTCTTTTTCTTATTTTTTTGTGAGCACCGAGGAAGGCATATATATCGTCGTTCTCAGGGCCTTTTCAAATGTCTGAAATCTAAGTCTAATTCTAGTGATCAGGCTGCATATTTGATATGTACAAGGCAAGAGGAACGTTTGTTGACTTGTGTGCCTTTTCTGAGAGTTAGCTTTGCATTTCTGGAGCATCGGGAATTCACATCACGGCTTGGTGATGAAAGTGAGAGGGGATGTGGGTTTGTTTGCTTGTTTTTGATTGAGTCCTCCCCCTCTCTCCCTCCTTAACTCTCTCTCTTTCTGCATCTTGGAGGAGTAGGAGGAACAGAGGGTTGCTTTGTGCTCCTGTCTCTGTGGGGCTCTATCTGTGTTTTGGAACAGAGCTAGAAGCGGAGGCTGTGTGTGTGTGTGTGTGTGTGTGTGTGTGTGTGTGTGTGTGTGTGTGTGTGGACATCATAGACAACAGGCATAACACCAGACACCTCCTTCACAGTGGTGTGGGCATCATAGACAACAGGCATATCACCAGACACCTCCTTCACAATATAGTGGGCATCATAGACAACAAGCATATCACCAGACACCTCCATCACAGTGGAGTGGGAAACGTAGATAACAGGCACATCACCAGACACCTCCTTCACAGTGAAGTGGGCATCATAGACAACAGGCATATCACCAGACACCTCCTTCACAGTGAAGTGGGCATCATAGACAACAAGCATATCACCAGACACCTCCATCACAGTGGAGTGGGAAACGTAGATAACAGGCACATCACCAGACACCTCCTTCACAGTGAAGTGGGCATCATAGACAACAGGCATATCACCAGACACCTCCTTCACAGTGAAGTGGGCATCATAGACAACAGGCATATCACCAGACACCTCCTTCACAGTGAAGTGGGCATCATAGACAATAGGCACATCACCAGACACCTCCTTCACAGTGAAGTGGGAAACGTAGACAACAGGCACATCACCAGACACCTCCTTCACAGTGAAGTGGGCATCTTAGACAACAGGCATATCACCAGACACCTCCTTCACAGTGGAGTGGGCATCATAGACAACAGGCATATCACCAGACACCTCCTTCACAGTGGAGTGGGCATCATAGACAACAGGCATCTCACCAGACACCTCCATCACAGTGGAGTGGACATCATAGACAACAGGCATCTCACCAGACACCTCCTTCACAGTGGAGTGGGCATCATAGACAACAGGCATCTCACCAGACACCTCCTTCACAGTGGAGTGGGCATCATAGACAACAGGCATCTCACCAGACACCGCCTTCACAGTGGAGTGGGCATCATAGACAACAGGCATATCACCAAACACCTCCTTCACAGTGGAGTGGGCATCATAGACAACAGGCACATCACCAGACACCTCCTTCACAGTGGAGTGGACATCATAGACAACAGGCATCTCACCAGACACCGCCTTCACAGTGGAGTGGGCATCATAGACAACAGGCATATCACCAAACACCTCCTTCACAGTGGAGTGGGCATCATAGACAACAGGCATATCACCAAACACCTCCTTCACAGTGGAGTGGACATCATAGACAACAGGCATATCACCAGACACCTCCTTCACAGTGGAGTGGGCATCATAGACAACAGGCATATCACCAGACACCTCCTTCACAGTGGAGTGGGCATCATAGACAACAGGCATATCACCAGACACCTCCTTCACAGTGAAGTGGGCATCATAGACAACAGGCATATCACCAGACACCTCCATCACAGTGGAGTGGACATCATAGACAACAGGCATAACACCAGACACCTCCTTCACAGTGGTGTGGGCATCATAGACAACAGGCATCTCACCAGACACCTCCTTCACAGTGGAGTGGGCATCATAGACAACAGGCATATCACCAGACACCTCCTTCACAGTGAAGTGGGCATCATAGACAACAGGCATCTCACCAGACACCTCCATCACAGTGGAGTGGGAAACGTAGACAACAGGCACATCACCAGACACCTCCTTCACAGTGAAGTGGGCATCATAGACAACAGGCATATCACCAGACACCTCCTTCACAGTGGAGTGGGCATCATAGACAACAGGCACATCACCAGACACCTCCTTCACAGTGAAGTGGGAAACGTAGACAACAGGCACATCACCAGACACCTCCTTCACAGTGAAGTGGGCATCTTAGACAACAGGCATATCACCAGACACCTCCTTCACAGTGGAGTGGGCATCATAGACAACAGGCATATCACCAGACATCTCCTTCACAGTGGAGTGGGCATCATAGACAACAGGCATCTCACCAGACACCTCCATCACAGTGGAGTGGGCATCATAGACAACAGGCATATCACCAGACACCTCCTTCACAGTGGAGTGGACATCATAGACAACAGGCATATCACCAGACACCTCCTTCACAGTGGAGTGGGCATCATAGACAACAGGCACATCACCAGACACCTCCTTCACAGTGAAGTGGGAAACGTAGACAACAGGCACATCACCAGACACCTCCTTCACAGTGAAGTGGGCATCTTAGACAACAGGCATATCACCAGACACCTCCTTCACAGTGGAGTGGGCATCATAGACAACAGGCATATCACCAGACATCTCCTTCACAGTGGAGTGGGCATCATAGACAACAGGCATCTCACCAGACACCTCCATCACAGTGGAGTGGGCATCATAGACAACAGGCATATCACCAGACACCTCCTTCACAGTGGAGTGGACATCATAGACAACAGGCATATCACCAGACACCTCCTTCACAGTGGAGTGGACATCATAGACAACAGGCATCTCACCAGACACCTCCATCACAGTGGAGTGGGCATCATAGACAACAGGCATATCACCAGACACCTCCTTCACAGTGGAGTGGACATCATAGACAACAGGCATCTCACCAGACACCTCCATCACAGTGGAGTGGACATCATAGACCACAGGCATCTCACCAGACACCTCCTTCACAGTGGAGTGGGCATCATAGACAACAGGCATATCACCAGACACCTCCTTCACAGTGGAGTGGGCATCATAGACAACAGGCATATCACCAGACACCTCCTTCACAGTGGAGTGGGCATCATAGACAACAGGCATATCACCAGACACCTCCTTCACAGTGGAGTGGGCATCATAGACAACAGGCATATCACCAGACACCTCCTTCACAGTGGAGTGGGCATCATAGACAACAGGCATATCACCAGACACCTCCATCACAGTGAAGTGGACATCATAGACAACAGGCATATCACCAGACACCTCCTTCACAGTGGAGTGGGCATCATAGACAACAGGCATATCACCAGACACCTCCTTCACAATATCGTGAGCATCATAGACAACAAGCATATCACCAAACATCTCCTTCACAGTGGAGTGGGCAACGTAGACAATCAGATTGCAAAAAATCTTCAAATCAAGTATGTCTGTACCTGTGTCTAACTACATACTGGGTTTTGCTTGCAAATGGGATAGACGTTGGTCCAGCCTCACAGATATGTTCCTCTCTATTCAAAACCACTTGTCTCAAACAGCTCAGTCGCTGTATGTATAAGACTGTGTAGTGCCACAGGAACAAAATAATTACAGGTCCCTCTAACTCAGTGTAAATAGAGTTTTATGTCCTTGGCTTGGCGCTCCCTGACTTATGGGAATCCCTTTATTCCCTTGGATGGACATTCTGTTCAACAGCTCTTCCAAACGTATTGATTTACAGATGGAGAAACTTCCGGACCACTACCATACCACGGGTTTCCTGAGCACTCTACCAGACTGAGCGATAGACAGGCTAGGGGACAGGCAGCCTAGGGGGCAGACAGGCTTCGGGACAAACAGGCAGACAGACAGTCAGACAGAGAGACAGACAGAGACGCTGTAGAGCTGCAGTAGCAGACCCGAGGAGAGGAGGGATGGACAGCTCTGCAGACAAACAGGGCAGCTCACAGTCATAGAGTATGTTCTGGTTCTGAGTGTCATGACAGTAACCTCTGTTCTGGTGCTACAAGTAGTGTTGATTACGGCTCAGCCATGTCCAGTTATTATCTGGTCAATGGTGCCATAATCAATCTCAGATGGGAAAGACAAGCAGGCTAGAGGACAGACAGGAAGGCAGACTAAGGGTCATGCAGGGAAACTGTGTGCTAGAAGAAAGCCTGGCTGGCTGGCCCCTGTTGAGATAACCATAGTGATATACACTAAGTGTAGGGTCCATAGGCTAAGCTATTTGCTTTCATAGCACTTCAGCTGTACTTACACTTCCCTTAGGCTAGAAGGGTTTACATCACCTCTGAGTAACTCTCTTTAACACACACACACACACACACACACACGTTATATGTCTTTGGGAAAATTAAAGGAAAAGGACCTATCATCTCTCCATTCAGTAGAGGAAAAGGAAACACAGTCAGTTCTCCCGATGTCATATCCTCTATGAAGACATCTGGGAAATGATAATGTGCTGATCTAGGAACAGTTTCCCTCAGCCCCTGTCCTGTTCATATGGGTGTGGTGTTATGACTGATCAGGAAGAGGTTTAGTGCAAGGCAGAATCCTCCTTTATTTCTTTATTTTCTGATGACCAGGTGGCGAATCGCATCTCTGCATGTCTGGCAGACATATCAGTGTGGATGACGGATCACCACCTCAAGCTGAACCTCGGCAAGACGGAGCTGCTCTTCCTCCCGGGGAAGGACTGCCCGTTCCATGATCTCGCCATCACGGTTGACAACTCCACTGTGTCCTCCTCCCAGAGCGCTAAGAACCTTGGCGTGATCCTGGACAACACCCTGTCGTTCTCAACTAACATCAAGGCGGTGGCCCGTTCCTGTAGGTTCATGCTCTACAACATCCGCAGAGTACGACCCTGCCTCACACAGGAAGCGGCGCAGGTCCTAATCCAGGCACTTGTCATCTCCCGTCTGGATTACTGCAACTCGCTGTTGGCTGGGCTCCCTGCCTGTGCCATTAAACCCCTACAACTCATCCAGAACGCCGCAGCCCGTCTGGTGTTCAACCTTCCCAAGTTCTCTCACGTCACCCCGCTCCTCCGCTCTCTCCACTGGCTTCCAGTTGAAGCTCGCAGCCGCTACAAGACCATGGTGCTTGCCTACGGAGCTGTGAGGGGAACGGCACCTCAGTACCTCCAGGCTCTGATCAGGCCCTACACCCAAACAAGGGCACTGCGTTCATCCACCTCTGGCCTGCTCGCCTCCCTACCACTGAGGAAGTACAGTTCCCGCTCAGCCCAGTCAAAACTGTTCGCTGCTCTGGCCCCCAATGGTGGAACAAACTCCTCACGACGCCAGGACAGCGGAGTCAATCACCACCTTCCGGAGACACCTGAAACCCCACCTCTTTAAGGAATACCTAGGATAGGATAAGTAATCCTTCTCACCCCCCCTAAAAGATTTAGATGCACTATTGTAAAGTGGCTGTTCCACTGGATGTCATAAGGTGAATGCACCAATTTGTAAGTCGCTCTGGATAAGAGCGTCTGCTAAATGACTTAAATGTAAATGTAAATGTCTGTATCCTCCTCCCTGGAGGAAGTGTGAGTCTTACTTCCTGTCCTCTCGTTATCTAGCTATCTCTCATTGACGGAAAGGACAAATCCGCCCTGAGCTTGATTGAACCTCTGATTGGCTGCCACTGTACATTTCACATTTCACATATTCCACAGCGCAGTACTCACTACTCACTGTCGATCGTCTGTCCTTTAGTCATTACATGAAACACTAAACCTTCTGGTATTCACAAAAAACTAAAACAAATACGCGTGCAATACGCACCCAGTAAGAGTAATCACGGCTCAGCACGACATTGAAGGGAGAACTCCAGTGTCAAGCCCTATTAGAGTCATATGGAGAGGAGAGGGATTGAGTCATCAGCTCAATCATTGGGCGCAAATTGTCGACTAGCATCCCAACGCTAACAGCTAATTCTGATTGTTTTACCTTCAGGAAAAGCCATCTGGGAATTTGAAAGAAGAGCCTAAAAGATGGAACCGAAATTATCAGACCACCACCAGAAGTTCCATCAAGGAAGTCCTCCTGTCTCCTGAGTGGCACAGCGGCCTAAGGGACTACATCGCAGTGCTTGAGGTGTCACTACAGCCTTGGTTCGATCCCAGGCTGTGTTGCAGCCAGCTGGGAGCGGGAAACTCATGAGGCGGTGCACAATTGGCCCAGTGTTGTCCGGGTCAGGGGATGATTTGGTTAGTCGGGTTTTCCTTGTCCCATCGTGCTCTAGCGACTCCTTGTGGCGGGCCGGGCGCCTGCAAGCTGACTTTGGTAGCCAGTTGTACGGTGATTCCTCCGACACATTGGTGCGGCTGGCTTCTGGGTTAAATGAGCGGTGTGTCAAGAAGTAGTGTGGCTTGGCAGGGTCGTATTTCGAAGGACGCATGGCTCTCAACCTTCGCCTCTCCCAAATCCGTACGGGAGTTGCAGCGATGGGACAAGACTGTAAATACCAATTAGATATTGTCACACTGGTATAAAGGATTTGGAGACAGTTGCAGGAATAAAAAATACGGGTTTTTAATACAGCCTAAACAAACAAGTTGTGGCAGACCAGGGGTTTGTTTCAAAACGTTTACACAGATCAGACACGGACAGAGTAGGATTAGCTCAGGTTCAAAGGTGTTTATTAAAATAATAGTCCAAAGGAAAAGTTCTCCCCCATGAGACCCTCTCCGGGATACCGTCTTCTGGGCTCCGGGTCTTACTGTATCCCCCAAGAGACCCTCTCTGGGATACCGTCTTCTGGGCTCCGGGTCTTACTGTATCCCCCAAGAGACCCTCTCTGGGATACCGTCTTCTGGGCTCCGGGTCTTACTGTATCCCCCAAGAGACCCTCTCTGGGATACCGTCTTCTGGGCTCCGGGTCTTACTGTATCCCCCAAGAGACCCTCTCCGGGATACCGTCTTCTGGGCTCCGGGTCTTACTATATCCCCCAAGAGACCCTCTCTGGGATACCGTCTTCTGGGCTCCGGGTCTTGCTGTATCCCCCAAGAGACCCTCTCTGGGATACCGTCTTCTGGGCTCCGGGTCTTACTGTATCCCCCAAGAGACCCTCTCTGGGATACCGTCTTCTGGGCTCCGGGTCTTGCTGTATCCCCCAAGAGACCCTCTCTGGGATACCGTCTTCTGGGCTCCGGGTCTTACTGTATCCCCCAAGAGACCCTCTCTGGGATACCGTCTTCTGGGCTCCGGGTCTTACTGTATCCCCCAAGAGACCCTCTCTGGGATACCGTCTTCTGGGCTCCGGGTCTTACTGTATCCCCCAAGAGACCCTCTCTGGGATACCGTCTTCTGGGCTCCGGGTCTTACTGTATCCCCCAAGAGACCCTCTCTGGGATACCGTCTTCTGGGCTCCGGGTCTTACTGTATCCCCCAAGAGACCCTCTCCGGTATACCGTCTTCTGGGCTCCGGGTCTTGCTGTATCCTGTGGGGATCAAAAACTGAACTCCCTCCTGTTACGTCTGGTACCATCCTCAACTATACGGGAGTCCTTTCTTCCCCCAGTCTCACCTGGGAGCCAGGTGTGCGTAATCAGACAAGACAGTCCGGGGTTGATGATAATGAATCCAGTTCAGTGAAGCCTAGATGGCCGGTGACGTCGACCTCCGGAACTGGTGAAAAGAATGAGCAGCAGTTCAGGGGGGATCCGTGACAGATATCACGAAATTGTGGAGAAAAAGGGGTAAAAGTACAACAACAAAAAATGTCTAATAATAAAAAATAAGGAAGTCCACCTGACCAAAGTAAAGTGATACAAAGAATCAGAACAGGAACCTGGTGGACGAGGGCTCTCTCTCTTGCTCTTTCTCTCCTTCCTTGTGTATGAGGGTTTCTCTTAAGAGGATTATTATTATTTATTTTTTCCCCATTTTATTTTTCCAGGGGAGTCCATTAAGAAAAGCGCAGTACACCGACTCTGTAATAAGCAGGAAAATTACCTTCGTAGAAACCACAAATGGAAAATGACCTAGTTTAAAAGAGTTCAATTTGAGCCTTTTTTCTCCCCAATTTTGTGATATCCAATTGGCAGTTACAGTCTTGTCCCATCGCTGCACCTCCCATACGGACTCGGGAGAGGTAAAGGACAAGAGCCATGCGTCCTCCGAAACACAACCCAGCCAAGCCACACTGCCTGCTTAACCCGGAAGTCAGCCTCACCAATGTGACGGAGGAAACACCATACACCTGGCGACCGTGTCGGTGTGCATTGTGCCCAGCCTGCCACAGGAGTCGCTAGTGTGCGATGGGACAAGATCCCTGCTGACCAAGCCCTCCCCTAACCCGGGCGAGGCTGGGCCAATTATGCGTGGCCCATGGGTCTCCCGGTCTCTGCCGGCTGCGACAAAGCCTGGACTCAAACTAGGATCTCTAGTGCCTTAGACCACTGCACCACTTGGGAGGCACAACAGTGCTCTATTTAAGAAAAAATGTCAAGTGCAGTCAGTTCCTGATGTCTTGGTTGTACTGTTTGTGTATAGGCTAACAGTATAAACCCCGTCCTGCAGAGTGATCTCGCTCTCGCTCTCGCTCTCTGGATCGGCCATAACAACAAGAACAGCTGCTTTAGCCATATGCTACTTCACTCTACCTCTCTGAAAGAGAATTGCACACACACACACACACACACACACACACACACACACACACACACACACACACACACACACACACACACACACACACACACACACACACACACACACCAGGCAGCTCACCACATGTTATGGGTCCAAAGAGGTGACTGTGACACAGATCTGTCAGGGTTTTTCCACTGTTTTCACTGTAGTTTGGATGGGCCATTGACCCATAATCATTCTTGCATATGCCTCTGAATACGTAATCAAAGCACTTCAAGAGTGTTCATAAACATGAGGTGGTCCCTGAGGGATTTACGTATCATACGAGGGTGGAGTTAGGGTGCTATATGTTATATGTTGTCATTCTGGTGTTTCTACAGTCAGGTCAGTTATTCAAGTTGTCTATTGTTTATTTGGATAGGTAAGATTCCTGTAGCACCTCACTGAACTCTCTTATCACTGAACTAAGTCTCTTGACTCAGTTAAAACAGGTCTGGCAGGTTTATGGTTTGGTCTTTGTTTTCAGCTGCCAGTAATAGCATGTGAATGACTAGACTTGTACATGTATACCGCCACACGCGTGTACATGTAGACTCATTCTGGTGGGAAGCTGCTATAGACCACCAAGTGCTAACAGTCAGTATCTGGATAATATGTGTGAAAGGCTTGATGATGTATGTTATATCAACAGAGAGGTACACTTTCTGGGTGATTGAAATATTGACTGGCTTTCATCAGGCTGCCCACTCAATGAAAAGCTTCATACTGTAACCACTGCCTGCAACCTGGTTCAGGTTATCAATCAACCTACCAGGGTATTTACAAACAGCACAGGAATGAAATCAACAACATGTGTTGATCACAACTTGACTAATGCTGCAGAAATTAGTTTGAAAGCAGAATCCAAATCCATCGCATGTAGTGATCAGGATTTAGTAGCCATATCTATGAAAACCAAAGTTCCAAAGGCTGGGCCTAATATAGTGTATAAGAGGTCATACAATACGTTTTGTAGTGATTCTTATGTTGATGATGTACATTTCTGAAATTGCGTATTCCAGTTACTAATAAGCATTAAGAAAATGACTGTAAAAACTGTTAAATCCCCTTGGATTGATGTGGAATTGAAAAAGTGTATGGTTGAGAGGGATGAGGCAAAATGTATGGAAATAAGTAGAACAGCACAACCGATTGGCAAACATATGGAAAATTTAGAAATCATGTGACTAAACTGTATAAAAAGAAGAAGAAACTACACTATGAAACAAAGATAAATTATATAAAGAATGATAGTAAAAAGCTGTGGAACACTTCAAATGAGATTTTGGGCAAAAAGACAAACTCATCTTCATCAGTCATTGAATCAGATGTCTCATTCGTCATAAAACCCACTGATATTGCCAACTACTTTAATGATTTTTTCATTGGCAAGATTAGCAAACTTAGGCATGACATGCCAGTAACAATCGCTAACACTACACATCCAAGTATATCTGGTCAAATTATGAAAGACAAGCCTTGTAATTTTTTATTCTGTAGAGTGTGTTTGGAAGAGGTGAAAAGATGCTTGTGTCTATCAACAATGACAAGCCACCGGGGTCTGACGACTTGGATGGAAAATTACTGAGGAAAATAGCAGACGATATTGCCACTCCTATTTGCCATATCTTCAATTTAAGCCTACTAGGAATTATGCGCCCTCAGGTCTGGAGGGAAGCAAAAGTCATTCCGCTACCTTAGAATAGTAAAGCCCCCTTTACTGGCTCAAATAGCCAACCAATCAGCATGTTACCAACCCGTAGCAAACCTTTTGAAAAAATAGTGTTTGACCAGATACGATGCTATTTCACAGTAAACTAATTGACATCAGACTTTCAGCACACTTATAGGGAAGGACATTCAACAAGCACAACACTTACACAAATGACTGATGATTGGCTGAGAGAAATTGATGACAAAAAGATTGACGCTGTCTTGTTAGACTTCAGTGCGGCTTTTGACATTTTTGAGCATAATCTGCTGCTTGAAAAACGTATGTGTTATGGCTTTACACCCCGTGATATATTGTGGATAAAGAGTTTCCTGTCTAACAGAACACAGAGGGTGTTCTTTAATGGAAGCCTCTCCAACATAATCCAGGTAGAATCAGGAATTCCCTAGGGCAGCTGTCTTACTTTTTTCAATCTTTACTAATGACAGTGGCTTTGAGTAAAGCCTGTGTGTCTATGTATGCGAATAACTCAACACTACACACGTCAGCTACTACAGTGACTGAAATGACTGCAACACTTAACAAATGGCTGCAGTTAGTTTCAGATTGGGTGGCAAGGAATAAGTTAGTCTTAAATATTTCAAAAACTAAAAGCATTATATTTGGGACAAATCATTCACTAAACCATAAACCTCAACTAAATCTTGTAATGAATAATGTGGAAATTGAGCAAGTTGAGGTGACTAAACTGCTTGGAGTATCCCTGGATTGTAAAACTGTCATGGTCAAAACATGTTGATACAACAGTAGCTAAGATGGGGAAAAGTCTGTCCATAATAAAGCGATGCTCTCCCTCCTTAATAACACTATTAACAAGGCAGGTCCTACAGGCCCTCATTTTGTCGCACCTGGACTGCTGTTCAGTCGTGTGGTCAGGTGCCACAAGGAAGGACTTAGGAAAATTACAATTGGCTCAGAACAGGGCTGCACAACTGGCCCTTAACTGTACACAGAGAGCTAATATTAATCATATGAAGTCAATCTCTCATGGCTCAAATTGGAGGAGAGATTGACTTCATCACTACTTGTTTTTGTAAGAAGTGTTGACATGCTGAATGTACTGAGCTGTCTGTTTAAACTACTAGCACACAGCTCAGACAACCATGCATACCCCACAAGACATGCCACCAGAGGTCTCTTCACAGTCCCTAAGTCCAGAACAGACTATAGGAGGTGCACAGTACTACATAGAGGCATGACTACATGGAACTCTATTCCACATCAGGTAACTGATGCAAGCAGTAGAATCAGATTTTAAAAAGCCACACACACAGGTTCAAACACACGCATACACACACAAACGCTAGCACTCCACACACACGTACATTGAAATAACATTGTATGGTGGTATTATACATGTTGTATTGTAAATATGTAGTTGTGTAATAATGTTATATGATGTACTGTTTTATCTTTTGTGTTATGTGTAATGTAAGTGCCTTAATCAGTTTGGACCCAGGAAGAGTAGCTGCTGCCTAATAAATAGAAATGCAAACACTGCTCTGTTCTCTCCTCCTTTCTTCTCACTGTTATATTTGTTCCTATGTTCAATGTCACAGTCAATGTCAATGTATGTGATTGTTGATACACCCTCCTTGATATGATACGTCATTCTCTTTTCTCTACCTGAGCAACTCATACTTCACACCGCCCCTCCCTTCACTGGCCAATAATGATAACCTTGCTCTAACTCCGATCTCTCTCTCTCTCTTTCCCTCTCTTTATTTCTCTTCCTCTCTCACAGGAGAAAGTTGACACAAGCCCCACTTCTCTGCAGCTTCGATCTGAGATTCAGGTAAGCCAAAACTCCCCTTGCATTGGTCACACAACATTTATACTTGGTGACATTTACATATCGTTACATCAGCATCAGAGTTACATTACTTTGTACATACATTTTTACATCAATGTTATTTGAGCTATTAGACGTTGAGTAACACAACCTGAATGCTATACCGATGTTACATGTCTGAATATCAGGCTAAACGCAGTACCTCTTCTGTCCACAGGAGTCCCTTGGTTTCAGCAGTGAGGTGTCCACTCCAGAGACAGAGAGAAAGTAAGACTATAGTTCAACCCCACTTCTCTCTAGATGTGTGACGAATGTGCAGTGCAGTGAATCTGGGTTATATCATCAACACACGCACATATAGACACACACGCACTCATACACACGCACACACACACATATGTTGGTCACGAATCATGTTGTAATGGGAATTTCCAGGTAAACCAAAAGGAGAGCAGTGTTTGATAACATCAATCGAGTTTAATATAAGAATTCAGGGAGATACCTCCAGAACAGAAGCATAGAAAATGTCTAACGGGTCTTCTCTGAGAATATATTAATCACACAGCACCGTATGTTTTGTAAATAGTAATAATCATTTGGAGGGTGTTTCCATTTGTCCTATTTCACACATGTACAAGTATATATTAATATGCATGCGTGAATTGTAAGTGTGTTTTTTGCATATCCCTGAGACACCCTTGAAGAGTGGGGACACGGCCAGGGTCTGCCATTATCAACGGCAACCCTGGAGCAATTAGGGTTAAATGCCTTGCTCAAGGGCACATCAACAGATTTTTCACCTTGTTGGCTCGGGATTTGAAGACCTTTTGGTTACTGACCCAACACTAACTGCTATGCTACCTTCCACCCTGAGACTCCAGCCTGAGAGGCTTGTAGAAAGTCTCAACATCAGCTGCTACAGAATTACTCTGTCATAGATACATTATCAATGTGTCCTCGAATCCAGTCTGGCGTCAAACTTTAACCAAAACATTCAACACTGGCAGACATTTGATACTGGCAGTTAAATAGGTCAAAGGTAACAACATCAGTACTTAGTCACAACACATCATTAATTATACACTGCAGTGACGGTCAGTGATGTTTAAGATGAGGGAGGACGATAATCTTTTCATGGCCATGGCCTTATTTCTATTACAGAAT
Organism: Oncorhynchus keta; assembly: GCF_023373465.1. Classification (NCBI taxonomy): domain Eukaryota; kingdom Metazoa; phylum Chordata; class Actinopteri; order Salmoniformes; family Salmonidae; genus Oncorhynchus; species Oncorhynchus keta. The sequence continues at coordinate 25,424,210 of NC_068428.1, forward strand.
ATTGGATGACTGTCATTCATATTCCGTTCACCCATCTCATTGTAACATCGATAGGTTTAGGCTACTACATGATACTCAAATGTTCCCTATACTCATCATGGGGTTGCTATAACCTAGCCTATGAATTAAAGTTTACAACATAGGTGCACAATTCGAGATTTTTTGTTGTTGTAATCAAGGTGACAGACAGTGACACATTCAGTACCACCTTGTACACTTGCCTGCATCTAGCTGATCTAGGGTGTAGTCATTAGTCCAACATCTGCAAACGAGAGTTTGTATTGGACAAATTCAAGTATCCCTGTTTAATTCCACTTAAGAAATGTTTTTGAACAGAATTGGCAGAATGAATACACCCCTGATCACACGCAAACATAGCAGCCATATACAGTGCCTTGCAAAAGTATTCATTACCCATGGCATTTTTCCTATTTTGTTGCATTACAACCTGTAATTTGAATGGATTTTTATTTGGATTTCATGTAATGGACATACACAAAATAATCCAAATTGGTGAAGTGAATTTAAAATGACCTCTACGAGGGTAATGAAGCAGTCAGGGACAGGGCCTGAAAGATAGTAGGTAGCGCTCAGTCCACTGGCAACAGTACTACACACATGCATGCACACACACACGCATACACACACACACACACACACACACACACACACGTGCGCACGCACACACAGAGAGAGAGAGACACACACACACACACAGAGACACACAGACACCGATCATCCCTCTCAAGCTCACAGCAGGACCACTCTAACAATGGGAGTCCTTACAAGGAGCCAACGGTGCGGTGAATCGCTAGAGCCCAGAGAAAGTCAATGGAGAGACAGGAGAGAGAGGACGTAGCAGTTCTCTAGGAGAAAAGATGACCTAATAATGATATACAGTAGCTCCTGTGTCATGTGATGTGTCTATTATATATCTGTCTCCCTCAGTGATAATGTCAACAGCTCGTGGCTCACTACACTACACCAGCTCTGTGGGGAGAGTGCTGACGAGGAAAAAAGACACATAGCTAGCCCACAGAGCTCCTGTGTGTGTGTGTGTGTGTGTGTGTGTGTGTGTGTGTGTGTGTGTGTGTGTGTGTGTGTGTGTGTGTGTGTGTGTGTGTGTGTGTGTGTGTGTGTGTGTGTGTGTGTACAGTGCCTTGCAAAAGTATTCATCCCCCTTGACGTTTTTTCCTATTTTGTTGCATTACAACCTGTAATTTGAATGGATTTTTATTTGGATTTCATGTAATGGACATACACAAAATAATCCAAATAAAAAATGTAAAACAAAAAATTGGTGCCTGCATATGCATACCCCTTTGCTATGAAGCCCCTAAATAAGATCTGGTGCAACTAATTACTTTCAGAAGTCACATAATTAGTTAAATAAAGTCCACCTGTGTGCAATCTAAGTGTCACGTGATCTATCACATGATCTCAGTATATATACACCTGTTCTGAGAGTCTGCAACACCACTAAGCAAGGGACACCGCCAAGCAGGTCAGGGACAACGCTGTGGAGAAGTTCAGATCAGGGTTGAGTTATAAAAACATATCAGAAACTTTGAAAATCCCACGGAGCACCATTAAATCCATTATTAAAAAATGGCAAGAGAGAACCACCCACCAAACTCCCAGACCAGGCAAGGAGGGCATTAATCAGAGAGGCAACAAAGAGACCAAAGATAACGCTGAAGGAGCTGCAAAGATCCACAGCAGAGATTGATGTATCTGTCCATAGGACCACTTTAAGCCGTACACTCCACAGAGCTGGGCTTTACGGAAGAGTGGCCAGAAAAAAAAGCCATTGCTTAAAGAAAAAATAAGCAAACACATTTGGTGTTCGCCAAATGGCATGTGGGAGACTCCCCAAACATATGGAAGAAAGTACTCTGATCAGATGAGACTAAAATGTCTGGCGCAAACCCAACACCTCTCATCACCCTCATAACACAATGTTTTTCATTGTCAGAGACTGGGAAACTGGTCAGAATTGAAGTAATGATGGATGGCGCTAAATACAGGGAAATTCTTGAAGGAAACCTGTTTCAGTCTTCCAGAGATTTTAGACTGGGAGGGAGGTTCACCTTCCAGCAGGACAATGACCCTAAGCATACTGCTAAAGCAACACTCGAGTGATTTAAGGGCAAACATTTAAATGTCTTGGAATGGCCTAGTCAAAGCCCAGACCTCAATCCAATTGAGAATCTGTGGTATGACTTAGATTGCTGTACACCAGCGGAACCCATCCAACTTGAAGGAGCTGGAGCAGTTTTGCCTTGAAGAATGGTCAAAAATCCCAGTGGCTAAATGTGCCAAGCTTATAGAGACATACCCCAATAGACTTGCAGTTGTAATTGTTACAAAAGGTGGCTCGTCGTATAATTCCTTCTCACATCTGCACTCTCTCACCTTTTCCCTTTGCTTGTGGATTTCAGTACACAACACATCATCTATGTTTTTTACCTTTATTTAACTAGGCAAGTCAGTTAAGAACAAATTCTAATTTACAATAACAGATTACCAGGGAACAGTGGGTTAACTTCCTTGTTCAGGGGAAGAACGACAGATGTTTACCTTGTCAGCTCAGGGATTTGATCTGGCAACCTTTCAGTTACTGGCCCAATGCTCCAACCACTAGACAGACCAGGCAGAAAAACCTTTCCAAGCCAAACCTTCATATTATAACTGCTAACCACTACACACAGGCTACATCGTTGTCACCAGATTAGCTAACAACGTTAGTAATGTTATAGTCAACATAGCTACTAGAACTAACGTGTTAGTAAACCCGCTACAATCATGCAGTACATTGTACAGTCAGCAAGCAACTGTCCATAAATGTATAAAACCAAAAGCTTACCTTGATTTGGAAGAGTTCCTGTGTTGGATAGCCATAGCCAGCTAGCTAACATAGCACCCCTCTCTGTTTGAGCTGGGTATTTGGGTAGGCTAAACTAGCTAGATGTATTCACTAGCTAAGTGAAACGATTACAGCTAAATATATCTATCTGTCTCTCTCTCTCTCGCTTCTTCATTTTTAAACTATTACATTTTATGCACTGCAGTGCTAGCTAGCTTGAGCTTATGCTTTCAATACTAGATTCATTCCTTGATCCTTTGATTGGGTGGATAACATATCAGTTCATGCTGCAAGAGCTCTGATAGGTTGGAGGACATCCACCGGAAGTTGTCATAATTACTGTGTAAGTCTATGGAAGCGGGTGGGAACCATAAGCCTCCTAGGTTTTGTATTAAAGTCAATGTACCCAGAGGGTACCCAGGAGAGGGTGTAAACTAGCTGTCTTCCGGCTACACCATGGTGCTACCCTACAGAGTGCTGTTGAGGCTACTGTAGACATTAATTGTAAAACAGTGTGTTTTAATAAATTATTTGGTCATGTGAATATGTTCAGTATAGTTTTATGTAACGGTATGTTTTTCTCTCAAACCGGTGCACCCTCTGAATGGCACACATACACAATCCTTGTCTCAACTTAAATTTTTTTTAGCCTGTCTCCTCCCCTTAATCTACACTGATTGAAGTGAATTTAACATTAATAAGGGATTATAGCTTTCACAGGGATTCACCTGGTCAGTCTATCATGGAAAGAGCCGGTGTTCCTAATGTTTTGTACGCTCAGTGTAGAGTAACTACTTAATTAAACATGGTACTTAAAGGGAAACTTCACCATTTTTCTCCAGCACCACCCCCACATCAACATACAGTACATTAAGATGGTTTTGTAATAAAAAAAGAGAGGAAGGTAAGTGTTTCCATTGACATCATCGGTGTGCATTGTGTGATTTTGACCAATTACGAGAAGGCATTGCCTACTAATTGTCTACTAATTGGTTGATAATGTCATTGGAAACACTTATCTTTCTCTATCTCTTTTACTACAAAATATACATACATGCATACATACATGCTGTATGTTAATAATGTTTGGGTGGTGCTAGAGATGATGAACATGAAGTGGTAAATGTCCTTCCCCCAAGGGATTGCATCTGTCTGGGTCTTCCTGCACATACAATCATGTTTATTACACATCATTCCATATCCACAGTAAATCAAATACAGTTACAAATGTATGAAATAATTCCCATTACATATGTTGATCCTTTCATCATGTCCAGAGCTAATGATGTTATGAGGGTGAAGGATAAGCATCTCCAGATAGCTGCTTGTGACAACATGACTGACTGGACTCTTACACTGGAGTTATGGATAAGAGTGGACAGTAGAGGACACCTTATTACAGTCAGTCTAGGCCCAGTCACTTCCCCGTGCCTATGGTGACAGACAACCACAAACACACACACACCATTATTTGAGTAACACAGAGTGACTCAAGTCTAACTCCCTCCTCTCTGTCACGTTCCTCTGTGACTGACGGAAGGCCAGCCAAGCTCTGCTCTCTGTTTCCTCCCTATGACCTCTCCCCAGGCACCATTCTACAGCCCTCCAGGCTTCCTTCCTCCCATTGTGTCAGCTGGAGAAGGGGAGGGGAGACAGGGGTAGAGAAGAGGGGGAGATGGACCGATTACAACATGCTAGAGAAGAGGACAGGATGGGGTATGGGTGGGGTACTACACTATTAGAACAAAAGGTGCTATCTAGAACCTTAAAGGGTTTTTCGGCTGTCCCCATAGGTAGAACCCTTTTTGGTTCCAGGTAGAACCCTTTTGGGTTCCATGTAGAACCCGTACTACAGAGTACTCCTCACCGGTTCCTGTCCGCCCAGCTTGTCTGTGCATGCAAGCGTGTGTGTGTGTGTGCCTGCTTGGGTGTGTCAGTGGGTGTACGCATCCGTGCGTGCATGTGAATGTGTGTGTGTGCATACAAACGCTCGTATTTCTTACTCACTAGGACCTGCCACCTCCCAGGACTTCATGAACCAGTCATCAAACACTCATCCTGTGCTGTTAATCAATATTACAGTCACAGTTACTGTGTTGTTAATCAATTTAAGAGTCACAGTCACTGTGTTGTAATCACTATGGCAGTCACAGTCACTGTATTGATAATCACTATGACAGTCACAGTCACTGTGTTGTTAATCAATATGACAGTCACAGTCACTGTGTTGGTAACCACTATGACAGTCACAGTCACTGTGTTGGTAATCAATATGACAGTCACTGTATTGATCATCACTATGACAGTCACAGTCACTGTGTTTGTAATCAATATGACTGTCACAGTCACTGTGTTGTAATCAATATGACAGTCACAGTCACTGTGTTGGTAATCAATATGACTGTCACAGTCACTGTGTTGTAATCAATATGACAGTCAGAGTCACTGTGTTGGTAATCAATATGACTGTCACAGTCACTGTGTTGGTAATCAATATGACAGTCCCTGTATTGATAATCACTATGACAGTCACAGTCACTGTGTTGGTAATCAATATGACAGTCGGCCACTGTGTTGTTAATCACTGACAGTCACAGTCACTGTGTTGGTAATCAATTTGACAGTCACAGTCACTGTGTTGTAATCAATATGACAGTCACAGTCACTGTGTTGGTAATCAATATGACAGTCACAGTCACTGCGTTGGTAATCAATATGACAGTCACAGTCACTGTGTTGTTAATCACTGACAGTCACAGTGTTGGTAATCAATATGACAGTCACAGTCACTGTGTTGTTAATCACTGACAGTCACAGTGTTGGTAATCAATTTGACAGTCACAGTCACTGTGTTGGTAATCAATATGACAGTCACTGTGTTGGTAATCAATATGACAGTCACAGTCACTGTGTTGGTAATCAATATGACTGTCACAGTCACTGTGTTGGTAATCAATATGACTGTCATAGTCCCTGTATTGATAATCACTATGACAGTCACAGTCACTGTGTTGGTAATCAATTTGACAGTCACAGTCACTGTGTTGGTAATCGATATGACAGTCAGTCACTGTGTTGTTAATCACTGACAGTCACAGTCACTGTGTCGTTAATCACTGACAGTCACAGTCACTGTGTCGGTAATCAATATGACAGTCACAGTCACTGTGTCGGTAATCAATATGACTGTCACAGTCACTGTGTTGGTAATCAATATGACTGTCACAGTCACTGTGTTGGTAATCAATATGACTGTCACAGTCACTGTGTTGGTAATCAATATGACAGTCCCTGTATTGATAATCACTATGACAGTCACAGTCACTGTGTTGGTAATCAATATGACAGTCGGTCACTGTGTTGTTAATCACTGACAGTCACAGTCACTGTGTTGGTAATCAATATGACAGTCACAGTCACTGTGTTGGTAATCAATATGACAGTCCCTGTATTGATAATCACTATGACAGTCACAGTCACTGTGTTGGTAATCAATATGACAGTCACAGTCACTGTGTTGGTAATCAATATGACAGTCCCTGTATTGATAATCACTATCACAGTCACTGTGTAGCCTTTTTATGTCTCTATGTTGGTTTGGTCAGGGTGTGATGTGGGGTGGGCATTCTATGTTTTGTTTTCTATGTTTCTTTATTTCTATGTTTTGGCCGGGTATGGTTCTCAATCAGGGACAGCTGTCTATCATTGTCTCTGATTGGGAATCATACTTAGGTAGCCCTTTTTCCCTCCTTTCAGTGTGGGTAGTTAACTTTGGTTAGTGGCACTATAGCCCTGTTAAGCTTCATGGTCGTTCCTTTGTCTTGTTGGTGACATTTTATATCGATAAAAGAAAATGAACGCTCTTCAACGCTGCACCTTGGTCCGCTTCTTACGACGCCCGTGACAATGACAGTCACAGTCACTCTGTTGGTAATCACTATGACAGTCACTGTGTTGGTAATCACAATGACAGTCACGGTCATTGTGTTGTTAATCACTATGACAGTCACGGTCATTGTGTTGTTAATCACTATGACAGTCACGGTCATTGTGTTGTTAATCACTATGACAGTCACGGTCATTGTGTTGTTAATCACTATGACAGTCACGGTCATTGTGTTGTTAATCACTATGACAGTCACGGTCATTGTGTTGTTAATCACTATGACAGTCACAGTCATTGTGTTGTTAATCACTATGACAGTCGGTCATTGTGTTGTTAATCACTATGACAGTCAGTCATTGTGTTGTTAATCACTATGACAGTCAGTCATTGTGTTGTTAATCACTATGACAGTCACGGTCATTGTGTTGTTAATCACTATGACAGTCACAGTCATTGTGTTGTTAATCACCATGACAGTCACAGTCATGGTGTTGTTAATCACAATGACAGTCACAGTCATTGTGTTGTTAATCACTATGACAGTCACGGTCACTGTGTTGTTAATCACTATGACAGTCACGGTCATTGTGTTGTTAATCACCATGACAGTCACGGTCATTGTGTTGTTAATCACTATGACAGTCACGGTCATTGTGTTGTTAATCACTATGACAGTCACGGTCACTGTGTTGTTAATCACTATGACAGTCACGGTCACTGTGTTGTTAATCACTATGACAGTCACGGTCACTGTGTTGTTAATCACTATGACAGTCACGGTCATTGTGTTGTTAATCACTATGACAGTCATGGTCATTGTGTTGTTAATCACTATGACAGTCACGGTCATTGTGTTGTTAATAGGCCGCCCCATCCCGCATGCGGGATCGTGACTACAGCCTCAAGCTCATTACCATAACGCAACATTAGCGATTTCTGAAAATTGCAAATGAAATGAAATAAATATGCCTGCCCTCAAGCTTATCCTTTTCTTAACAATCCTGTCGTCTCAGATTTTCAAAATATGCTTTAGAACCAGAGAAAATCAATAATTTGTGTAAGAGTGGTGATAGCTAGCTTAGCATTTAGCGTTAGCATTTAGCACGCAACATTCACAAAAACCAGCAAAGGGATCAAATAAAATAATTTACCTTTGAAGAACTTCAGATGTTTCAATGAGGAGACTCTCAGTTACATAGCAGATGTCCAGTTTTTCCTGAAAGATGCTTGTGTAGGACACAACGTTCCGTTTTGTTACTATGCATTTGGCTACCGAAACTAACCGAAAATTCAGTCACCTAAACGTCGAACTTTTTTCCGAATTAACTCCATAATATCGACTGAAACATGGAAAACGTTGTTTGAATCAATCCTCAAGGTGTTTTGTCATATATCTCTTCATTGAAATGCCTTCCCTGGAAGCGTGCATTCTTCTCTGATTCGGATGGAAAAATACTCGTACCTTACTTTTGCGCACCAATTTCCACGCAGACACCGTGCGGGACACTTGGTAATTGTAGGCTCTTATGGTCAATCTTCCAATGATATGCCTACAAATACGTCACAATGTTGCAGACACCTGGGGGAAACGATAGGAAGTGTCCGTTCATTCCTGTCGCATTCACAGCCATATAAGGCGATCATGGAAAACGTGCCTCCAGAAATCCTGTTGATTTCCTGGTCACTCAAACATCTTGGTTTTGCCTGTAGATTTTGTTCTATGGCACTCACAGTGAAAATCTTTGCAGTTCTGGAAACGTCAGAGTGTCTTCTTTCCAAAACTATCAATTCCAAGCATAGTCGAGCATCTTTTCGTGACAAAATATTGCGCTTAAAACGGGCACGTCTTTTTATCCAAAAATGAAATACTGCCCCTATAGGACTAACAGGTTAATCACTATGACAGTTACGGTCATTGTGTTGTTAATCACTATGACAGTCACGGTCATTGTGTTGTTAATCACTATGACAGTCAGTCATTGTGTTGTTAATCACTATGACAGTCAGTCATTGTGTTGTTAATCACTATGACAGTCAGTCATTGTGTTGTTAATCACTATGACAGTCACGGTCATTGTGTTGTTAATCACTATGACAGTCACGGTCATTGTGTTGTTAATCACTATGACAGTCAGTCATTGGGTTGTTAATCACTATGACAGTCACAGTCATTGGGTTGTTAATCACCATGACAGTCACAGTCATTGTGTTGTTAATCACCATGACAGTCACAGTCATGGTGTTGTTAATCACTATGACAGTCACAGTCATTGTGTTGTTAATCACTATGACAGTCACAGTCATTGTGTTGTTAATCACTATGACAGTCACAGTCATTGTGTTGTTAATCACTATGACAGTCACAGTCATTGTGTTGTTAATCACTATGACAGTCACGGTCATTGTGTTGTTAATCACTATGACAGTCACGGTCATTGTGTTGTTAATCACTATGACAGTCACGGTCATTGTGTTGTTAATCACTATGACAGTCACGGTCATTGTGTTGTTAATCACTATGACAGTCACGGTCATTGTGTTGTTAATCACTATGACAGTCACGGTCATTGTGTTGTTAATCACTATGACAGTCACGGTCATTGTGTTGTTAATCACTATGACAGTCACGGTCATTGTGTTGTTAATCACTATGACAGTCACGGTCATTGTGTTGTTAATCACTATGACAGTCACGGTCATTGTGTTGTTAATCACTATGACAGTCACGGTCATTGTGTTGTTAATCACTATGACAGTCACGGTCATTGTGTTGTTAATCACTATGACAGTCACGGTCATTGTGTTGTTAATCACTATGACAGTCACGGTCATTGTGTTGTTAATCACTATGACAGTCACGGTCATTGTGTTGTTAATCACTATGACAGTCACGGTCATTGTGTTGTTAATCACTATGACAGTCACGGTCATTGTGTTGTTAATCACTATGACAGTCACGGTCACTGTGTTGTTAATCACTATGACAGTCACGGTCACTGTGTTGTTAATCACTGACAGTCACGGTCACTGTGTTATTAATCACTGACAGTCGTAGTCATGAAGACTGTAATTTAAATAAATGTCTCCCTGTCCCAGGGACCAGTCATATAGCAGCATTGTTTGTGTTGGGAGGAGTGTGATTTAGTAGTAAAGGCTGAACAGATGAAAGGCTATGGGGACTGGGAGTGAGGTTCAGTTCAGAGTCCCCACTCCACATACATTCCTATTATAAAATCCCTGCACCTTTGGAGTTGGTCTGTTCATGTGATGCCCACGTGCAGCTGAGGAACCACATACCAGAGTTATTATATATTCTGGTCGGAGTGTTGTACTGTAGGACTTGAAGCTGGGACTGGGGCCGATAGGAACCAGATGGAGGGTGCGAACTCATTCTCTGATTATTAGAATGCCATCAAGAATGAGGGAGGAGGGAGGCCCCTTTTCTGTAGCAATGTAGCTCTCTTTCTGCACTCGTTTCTTGTACTCACCCTCACCCCATCCGCTCACCCCTGATTCCCTCATCAGAGCTCATTTCACCCCAGAGCTTTCTCCCTCACCCCCTGCCCTTGCATCTCGCCATACCACCTATTTCGAAGTTGAAAGGGAGGCATGGTTCATTCCCTGGCACATTCTCCCCCCACCTCTACCCCCTTTATAGTCTGTGACCCCTGGCTTGCCATTTCCTCTATGAAGAAATAGTGCCGCCCTGTCTCTCCTCTATCCTCCCCATTGACTGCATGCTATTGTGGACAGACAGACACTCTTTCCCCCTCTTTTCAAACATATTCCTGTCCTGCTATGGTCCTATCCTCACCTCTCCCATCGGGACAATGGCCCACAGAACATTACCCGGACTTCCTCTGAGCATGCCACCCTGCCACCCTTTTTTTCTTTTTTTCTTTTAAGCCTTCCCCAAACCATAGCCCTAACCAAACCTCTTGGAATTAATGCCTGAACTGTTAACATGTTAGTTGTTTCTGTTTTAACCCTGTAACCACACAGAATTAACCCTGTAACCACACGGAATTAACCCTGTAACCACGCGGAATTAACCCTGTAACCATGCGGAATTAACCCTGTAACCATGCGGAATTAACCCTGTAACCACGCGGAATTAACCCTGTAACCACACGGAATTAACCCTGTAACCACGCGGAATTAACCCTGTAACCACGCGGACTTAACCCTGTAACCACGCGGAATTAACCCTGTAACCACGCGGAATTAACCCTGTAACCACGCGGAATTAACCCTGTAACCACGCGGAATTAACCCTGTAACCACGCGGAATTAACCCTGTAACCACACGGAATTAACCCTGTAACCACACGGAATTAGCCTGTAACCACACGGAATTAGCCTGTAACCACACGGAATTAGCCTGTAACCACACGGAATTAGCCTGTAACCACACGGAATTAGCCTGTAACCACACGGAATTACCCTGTAACCACACGGAATTACCCTGTAACCACACGGAATTAACCCTGTAACCACACGGAATTAACCCTGTAACCACGCGGAATTAACCCTGTAACCACGCGGAATTAACCTGTAACCACGCGGAATTAATCCTGTAACCACACGGAATTAACCCTGTAACCACGCGGAATTAACCCTGTAACCACGCGGAATTAACCCTGTAACCACGTGGAATTAACCCTGTAACCACGTGGAATTAACCCTGTACCCACACGGAATTAACCCTGTAACCACGCGGAATTACCCTGTAACCACGCGGAATTACCCTGTAACCACGCGGAATTAACCCTGTAACCATGCGTAATTACCCTGTAACCACACGGAATTAACCCTATAACCACGCTGAATTAACCCTATAACCACACAGAATTACCCTGTAACCACACAGAATTACCCTGTAACCACACGGAATTAACCCTGTAACCACAAGGATTTAATGCTTCAAAAATAGATCCTTACTACGTCAAATTTAGAAGATCTTGTTGCATAGAGGATATCCCTGTGACCTCTGACCTTTACCTCTACAGGGGTCACCCTACTGGTCTTCCTGTGGGATATGACTCCGCTCCCTAGCGTTAGCTGTTCTCATTGTCCATCCCGGATCACTGGGACCCCCTCATACTAGGTGGTTAGGTCTTACACACACACACACACACACACACACACACACACACACACACACACACACACACACACACACACACACACACACACACACAGTGTATAAGTACACATACATGCTGAATGCAAATACAGTGGCTTACGAAAGTATTCACCCTCCTTGGCATTTTTCCTATTTTGTTGCCTTACAACCTTGATTTACACAACATGTCTACCACTTTGAAGATGCAAAATATTTTTTATTGTAAAATTGACAACAAAACAGAAAACTTGAGCATGCATAACTATTCACCCCGCCAAAGTCAATACGTTGTAGAGCCACCTTTTGTAGCAATTACAGCTACAAGTCTCTTGGGGTATGTCTCTATAAGCTTGGCACATTTAGCCACTGGGATTTTTGCCCATCCTTCAAGGAAAAACTGCTCCAGCTCCTTCAAGTTGGATGGGTGTACAGCAACAAAAGTTTATCTCAATACTTTGTTATATACCCTTTGTTGGCAATGACAGAGGTCAAACATTTTCTGTAAGTCTTCACAAGGCTTTCGCACACTGTTGCTGGTATTTTGGCCCATTCCTCCATGCAGATCTCCTCTAGAGCAGTGATGTTTTGGGGCTGTTGCTGGGCAACACTGACTTTAAACTCCCTCCAAATATTTTTTCTATGGGGTTGAGATCTGGAGACTGGCTAGGCCACTCCAGGACCTTGAAATGCTTCTTACGAAGCCACTGCCCGGGCGGTGTGTTTGGGATCATTGTCATGCTGAAAGACCCAGCCACGTTTCATCTTCAATGCCCTTGCTGATGGAAGGAGGTTTTAATAATAATAATAATCTCACGATACATGGCCCCATTCATTCTTTCCTTTACAAGGATCAGTCGTCCTGGTCCCGTTGCAGAAAAAAAGCCCCAAAGCATGATGTTTCCACCCCCATGCTTCACAGTAGGTATGGTGTTCTTTGGATGCAACTCAGCATTCTTTGTCCTCCAAACACGACGAGTTGAGTTTTTACCAAAAAGTTATATTTTGGTTTCATCTGACCATATGACATTCTCCCAATCTTCTTCTGGATCATCCAAATGCTCTCTAGCAAACTTCAGACGGGCCTGGACATGTACTGGCTTAAGCAGGGGCACACGTCTGGCACTGCAGGATTTGAGTCTCTGGCGGTGTAGTGTGTTACTGATGGTAGGCTTTGTTACTTTGGTCCCAGCTCTCTGCAGGTCATTCACTAGGTCCCCACGTGTTGTTCTGGGATTTTTGCTTATCATTCTTGTGATCATTTTGACCCCACGGGGTGAGATCTTGTGTGGAGCCCCAGATCGAGGGAGATTATCGGTGGTCTTGTATGTCTTCCATTTCCTAATAATTGCTCCCACAGTTGATTTCTTCAAACCAAGCTGCTTACCTATTGCAGATTCAGTCTTCCCAGCCTGGTGCAGGTCTACAATTTTGTTTCTGGTGTCCTTTGACAGCTCTTTGGTTTTGGCCATAGTGGAGTTTGGAGTGTGACTGAGGTTGTGGACAGGTGCCTTTTATACTGATAACAAGTTCAAACAGGTGCCATTAATACAGGTAACAAGTGGAGGACAGAGGAGCCTCTTAAAGAAGAAGTTACAGGTCTGTGAGAGCAGAAATCTTGCTTGTTTGTAGGTGACCAAATACTTATTTTCCACCATAATTTGCAAATAAATTCATTAAAAATCCTACAATGTGATTTTCTGGATTTCTTTTCTCATTTTGTCTGTCATATTTGAAGTGTAGCTATGACGAAAATTACAGGCCTCTCTCATCTTTTTAAGTGGGAGAACTTGCACAATTGGTGGCTGACTAAATACTTTTTTGCCCCACTGTATGCACACAACACTTTTTCATGTTAAATTTTTATTTTTATTTCACTTCACCAATTTGGATTATTTTGTGTATGTCCATTACATGAAATTCAAATAAAATTCATTTAAATGACAGTTTTTAATGCAACAAAATAGCAAAAACAAGTGGAATGAATACTTTTGCCAGGCACTGTACACACACACACACACACACACACACACACACACACACACACACACACACACACACACACACACCCGGATGCCAGGAGCTCTGTGGGCTAGCTATGTGTCTTTTTTCCTCGTCAGCACTCTCCCCACAGAGCTGGTGTAGTGTAGTGAGCCACGAGCTGTTGACATTATCACTGAGGGAGACAGATATATAATAGACACATCACATGACACAGGAGCTACTGTATATCATTATTAGGTAATCTTTTCTCCTAGAGAACTGCTACGTCCTCTCTCTCCTGTCTCTCCATTGACTTTCTCTGGGCTCTAGCGATTCACCGCACCGTTGGCTCCTTGTAAGGACTCCCATTGTTAGAGTGGACGCCCTGCTGTGAGCTTGAGAGGGATGATCGGTGTGTGTGTGTGTGTGTGTGTGTGTGTGTGTGTGTGTGTGTAGTACTGTAGCCAGTGGACTGAGCGCTACCTGCTGGGAGCTTTCAGGCCCTGTCCCTGGCTGCTTCATTACCCTTGTAGAGGTGTGTGTGTGCACGTGTGTTTCTCTCTGCCTCACTCCTCTCATTGTGGTGTGCGTGTGGACATAGAGAAGCTTAGTACTGGCATAGCACTGTACAATCTGTCCTCATTTAACCTCCACATAGATCTCTGAAAACTAAAACACCAGCTTTCAGGCCAAGTCATTTCAGTGTGATTTCCCCAGAGTATTTCCTCACTGCGATGGCGAGGCATAGAACACACACCCAACAGCGAGAAAGATACAGAGCCAGAACTGTCTTTATGGAACCTAACTCTCCTGTGGCATAATTTCAGGCCCATAATTCAATCATGACTAAAACTCTCCACCCCACAAGGAAAGTAAAGGCACTGCTTACTGACTGTTGCACATGCTCCTTCACACAACATACATGGTTCTGTCCTTGGACTCACTCTCTGTATGGCGTTGCTTTGTGTACGGTTACAACAGGAAGTTTAGAACCAAACCTTTTACTGCAGTGGGCTAAATCAGGGTCACACAGAGTGTTTCTTGTTAGTCTTTTAAACAAATCTACTTTTAAACAAAAGTATACACCTCACACATATGGTAGAAGGCTTAACATGTTTTGAGTTTGCATCCCAATATTACACTCTATATACTTAACAGAAGACTGAAATATAACAAAACTGTTTGACATGGAAACACCGTATTTTCCTCGGTTTCATTTTTAAAATCTTTATTAATGAGGAAATTATGACAAATGTGAATAACATTCCACCCATGGGGTCAAAGAGGTCACTTTGGGTAATTGACTGCAGGAAAAGGCCACAACAGGTCGGCCTCCCTGTACTAACTTACAACAAGAAAGTTGGCTGAAGCAGAAAAAAAGTGCAACCAAGCAGGATAAATGTTGGAAGTAAAGAAGCATGCAGAGATTTAGCCTAAACCAGTTAAGTAGCTTCAGCACACAATGGTCTGACTGACAGACTCTAGAAACATTGGTGTGTGTGTGTGTGTGTGTGTGTGTGTGTGTGTGTGTGTGTGTGTGTGTGTGTGTGTGTGTGTGTGTGTGTGTGTGTGTGTGTGTGTGTGTGTGTGTGTGTGTGTGTGTGTGTGTGTGTGTGTGTGTGTGGTAATTTATAGAGCAGGGGGCTAGGTTACAGGAGAAAGATCTTCTGTTGGGGGAGTTCTATTAGCATTAGTTGGGGCCCACTGGGGCCTAACCCGGAGATAGAGAGAATAGAGAGAGGAAGAGAAAGAGGGGGATAGAGAGATAGATGAGGAGGTGGCAAGCATACAGACCATTAGCATCTCATTATGTTGCCATGGCAGCCAGGCTTTAAACGGCCCTAAACTTTCCCATAGTGCCCAGAAGGCCGTCACGTCTACTATGCACACACACCCTCACAAAGAGGAGGGGAGACCTGTCGTGCTTGTTTTGTTCCTGCCACAGACACACACACAATGCCTCCAACCTCACTGAACTGACAACCACCTGTCTCTACCTCTCTGCATGCATCAGCGTGCGTGTGTCTGTTTGTGTGATGGGTTTAGCATGGAGGCCAGGGCCTGAGTTTATCTCTCTCAGGAGGGGTGTGTGTGGGTCACTGGATGCCTGATGAAGACAGACTTAATGTGTCTCTGTGGGCCTCTACTACTGGACAAGCTGTCCTCTCTGACTCCCCCTGCATGATTCATGTGTTTAACCATAACTCCAACAGAGCAGGGAGCACTGACAGACAATGCACTGCCAGACTGTCCACTGCCATAGACACTCTGCTATAGACACACACTGCTATAGACACTCTGCTATAGACACACTCTGCTATAGACACTCTGCTATAGACACTCTGCTATAGACACACTGCTATAGACACACACTGCTATAGACACACACTGCTATAGACACACACTGCTATAGACACTCTGCTATAGACACACTCTGCTATAGACACACTCTGCTATAGACACACTCTGCTATAGACACTCTGCTATAGACACACTCTGCTATAGACACACTCTGCTATAGACACTCTGCTATAGACACACTGCTATAGACACACACTGCTATAGACACTCTGCTATAGACACACTGCTATAGACACACACTGCTATAGACACTCTGCTATAGACACACACTGCCATAGACACACGCTGCTATAGACACACACTGCTATAGACATACACTGCCATAGACATACACTGCCATAGACACACACTGCCATACACACACTGCCATACACACACTGCCAGACACACACTGCTATAGACACACACTGCCATAGACACACACTGCCATAGACACACACTGTTATAGACACACACTGCTATAGACACACTCTGCTATAGACACACACTGCTATAGACACACACTGCTATAGACACACACTGCTATAGACACACACTGCCATACACACACTGCCAGACACACACTGCTATAGACACACACTGCTATAGACACACACTGCTATAGACACACACTGCTATAGACACACACTGCTATAGACACACACTGCCATAGACACACACTTCCAGACACACACTTCCAGACACACACTGCTAGACACACACTGCTATAGAGACACACTGCTATAGACACACACTGCTATAGACACACACTGCTATAGACACACACTGCTATAGACACACTGCTATAGACACACTGCCATAGACACACACTGCCATAGACACACACTGCTATAGACACACACTGCTATAGACACACACTGCCAGACACGCACTGCTATAGACACACACTGCCAGACACACACTGCTATAGAGACACACTGCCATAGACACACACTGCCTTAGACACACACTGCCTTAGACACACACTGCCATAGACACACACTGCCATAGACACACACTGCCATAGACACACACTGCCATAGACACACACTGCTATAGACACACACTGCCATAGACACACACTGCCAAAGACACACACTGCCAGACACACACTGCTATAGACACACACTGCCAGACACACACTGCCATAGACACACACTGCCATAGACACACACTGCCATAGACACACACTGCCATAGACACACACTGCCATAGACACACACTGCCATAGACACACACTGCCTTAGACACACACTGCCTTAGACACACACTGCCATAGCCATAGACACACACTGCCATAGACACACACTGCCATAGACACACACTGCCATAGACACACATAGACACACACTGCCATAGACACACACTGCCATAGACACACACTGCCATAGACACACACTGCCATAGACACACACTGCCATAGACACGTACTGCCATAGACACACACTGCCATAGACACACACTGCCATAGACACACACTGCCATAGACACACACTGCCATAGACACACAGTGCTATAGACACACAGTGCTATAGACACACACCGCTATAGACACACACTGCCATACACACACTGCCATAGACACACACTGCCATTTTTTTTTTTTTTTTTTTTACCTTTATTTAACCAGGCAAGTCAGTTAAGAACACATTCTTATTTTCAATGACGGCCTGGGAACAGTGGGTTAACTGCCTGTTCAGGGGCAGAACGACAGATTTGTACCTTGTCAGCTCGGGGGTTTGAACTCACAACCTTCCAGTTACTAGTCCAACACTCTAACCACTAGGCTACGCTGCCGTAGACACACACCGCTATAGACACACACCGCTATAGACACACACCGCTATAGACACACACCGCTATAGACACACACTGCTATAGACACACACTGCTATAGACACACACTGCCAAAGACACACACTGCCAGACAGACACTGCTATAGACACACACTGCTATAGACACACACTGCTATAGACACACACTGCCATAGACACACACTGCCAGACACACACTGCCAGACACACACTGCTATAGACACACACTGCTATAGACACACACTGCTATAGACACACACGCTGCCATAGACACACGCTGCCATAGACACACACTGCCATAGACACACACTGCCATAGACACACACTGCTATAGACACACACTGCCATAGACACACACTGCCATAGACACACAGTGCTATAGACACACACTGCTATAGACACACACTGCCATAGACACACACTGCCATAGACACACACTGCCATAGACACACACTGCCATACACACACTGCCATACACACACTGCCATAGACACACACCGCTATAGACACACACCGCTATAGACACACACTGCTATAGACACACACTGCCATAGACACACACTGCCATAGACACACACTGCCATAGACACACACTGCCATAGACACACACTGCCGTAGACACACACTGCCGTAGACACACACTGCCGTAGACACACACTGCCGTAGACACACACTGCCGTAGACACACACTGCCGTAGACACACACTGCCGTAGACACACACTGCCGTAGACACACACTGCCTTAGACACACACTGCCATAGACACACACTGCCGTAGACACACACTGCCGTAGACACACACTGCCATAGACACACACTGCTATAGACACACACTGCCGTAGACACATATACTGGTGAACACAAAATACTTTAATAAACGTATAATACTATCATTATATCACTAATACATTTAAATGGTGCCAATCACTCTCTCTCAAAAATCTCTGTTTTTTCCTGGACTCTGAAGAGAACAAATGAGTTTATCATGTCTTCGTCCTCTCTGGAAAACAGACTGAAAACAGATCCATTCATGTGGTGTCCCTTTCTTCCATAACAAGAGAAAGAATTCGCCACAGTGAACATGTGTTCTGTGTTGGGCGCTGCCCCGTAAACGGGAATGGAAGAGGATAAACAGAGAATAGGAGAAAACAACACTCAAACATCAGCCCAAGACTGGAACTACTTGGGATAACATTTGTCAATGTATAGACCTGTACTATTTATATTGTTTAATAGAACTCTAGAGAAGCTTTTAGGGTCTTCTTATTCAATGTTGTGAGTTCTTGCTTTTGAGGGCAGTGAGAATCAGGTTGTCAAATTAAAGTGAAGTTTTGAGGCTCTCGCATCCTTACTCTTCCTCACTCCAGTAACTTTCCACGCTCTCTTAACTCTTTCCCCCATCTCTCTCTTCCTCCCTCTCGCTCTCTATCTCTCTGTCTCCGTGTCTCTCTCTCTCTCTTCCTCCCGCTAGCTCACTATCTCTCTGCGTCTCTGTGTCTCTCTCTCTCTCTCTCTCTCTTCCTCTCTATCTCTCTGTCTCCGTGTCTCTCTCTCTCTCTCCTCCCGCTAGCTCACTATCTCTCTGTCTCTCTCTCTCTCTCTCTCTCTCTCTCTCTCTCTTCTCTCTCTCTCTCTCTCTCTCTCTCTCTCTCTCTCTCTCTCTCTCTCTCTCTCTCTCTCTCTCTCTCTCTCTCTCTCTCTCTCTCTCTCTCTCTCTCTCTCTCTCTCTCTCTCTCTCTCTCTCTCTCTCTCTCTCTCTGTGTCTCTTCCTCTCTCTCTCTCTCTGTGTCTCTCTCTTTCTCTCTTCCTCTCTCTATCTCTCTGTGTCTCTCTCTTTCTCTATCTCTCTGTGTCTCTCTCTCTATCTCTCTCTCTCTATCTCTCTGTCTCTCTATCTCTCTTCCTTTCTCTCTGTCTTGCTCTATCTCTCTGTCTCCGTGTCTCTCTCTCTCTCTTCCTCCCTCTCTCTCTCTCTCTCTCTCTCTCTCCCTCTCTCTCTGCGTCTCTGTCTCTCTCGCTCTCTCTCGACTCTGTCTATCCCGAGGAGGGAAGTGGAAACAGAAACAGGCTGAGTCTGCCCCGTGGTTTTCTCTCTGTCTACTCTTTTTTTAATCCCTATTTTCTCCTTTTCTCTTCTACCATCTCCTTTGCCCCTCCCCTTCCCTTCTTCATCCACTCCAATCCACTCTTTCCCCATCTTCCCATCAGCCCTGTCCTCCTCCTTCTCCTCGTCTCCTCTCATCCACTCCTCTCTTCCAACCCCCACCCTCTTCTCCTCTCATCCCCCCCCATTCCTTTCTTCTAAAGGTATCTCTGCCCTGCGCTACTCAGGAGCCAGCCTGTGTGTGTGTGTAGAGCTCCACCTCTGTCCTCTAGTGGTGAAGACATTGAACAGCAGCCAGAGTAAAAACCCTGAAACGCAGAGACATCAGCAGCATCGCGTCCAAACAACAGCATATGTTCTATCTCAGAGGGACAGAGTTGACTGGACGTCCCCAGTGTTTAGACGTCTCTGTGCTAGAGAAGTAATGGTGTGTGGTGCTGAGAAGAAATAAGGATCTATTATTCTGATGTTAACCCTCTCTCTCCTCTCTGTCACCATTGTACTTTCCAGGATGTCTCTGCACAAGTCCAGCTCTGAAGATGGCTCTGGAGGTTAGTAGCAATCAACCTTTAACAAAAAATACTTCTGTTTTCTGTTACTGTTTCTAGCTAACCAGCAGGGTTGGGGTCAATTTTATTTGAATTACCGGTAGTGAATAAATCAAGTAAAATTGAATTCTAAACATTTCCTTATTTACACTCCAGATAATGCTCTCTCTTAAACACTGGGTCCTTCTGATGTGTCTGGGTGTCTGTGAGTGTGTGTCGTAGTGTTATCTGACAATCTCTCTCTCTCTCTCTGTTCCTCCTAGGTAAATGGGACAATAAGAAGAAGAACAAATCCTTCTGGCAGAATTTCCGCAAGACGTCTCAGAAGGGAGTCATGCAGCAGACGTCAAAAGGTATGACATTATTACACTTTGTTATATAGTGTGTTATTTTCATGGAAATTACATTGTTCAATTCTAATTTATCATATTTATTATCTGGGAATTACTTATTTTTGGCCCATTTTTCATGTTATTCCATAATACTCTATGTTATGCCCCAGCTGTTTTATAATTCTCTGACTTTAGCCCTGACCATTGACTTTCTCTGACATTTGTCTAGGAGAGGACATAGGCTACGTGGCCAGTGAGATCACCATGAGTGATGAAGAGCGCATCCAGCTGATGATGATGGTGAAGGAGAAAATGATCACTGTGGAAGAGGCTTTAGCTCGGGTAGGAACCCTCTTACCCACCCTGTACGCCTTACCCCCACTCTCCCTCTCAGACAGACCCCCACCCAGGCCCTGGAGAGGACCTCCACCCCACCTTCAAGCTGGCCCCAAGCCCCAGCTCCATCACTGCATCGTGGGCTCGCCCGGCTCCAAACCTGCCCTCTCTCCCGTTTCATCCACCAAGCTCCATATCCAGCTTTTACTAAAACGACTTACTCTTACTAATCATTCATTTGGCTTTAATAATAACCTTGCATTGCTATTTTTTTACACACAAACACACTCATGCCGCCCCAGACCCTGGCCAAGGGCGCCTGCCACCTGGGGGGGGCTGTTCATGCTGTAGGGATAGCTGGACATGTTAGCTCAGTGGCCCCCCTGGTGGGTGGTTAGAGTGGTGCATTCTGGATTTGTCCTCTGGGTGGATGTGGTGGCTGGAGTGGCATTCAGTGGTCCCTCTTGTCTCCTCTTCTCTCCTTTCTCTGTCTATGTTCATCTGGTTGTTTGTCAAATTCGTCTTCACTTTTTCTCATCTCTCCCGGTCATTTGTTCTGCTGTTCTCTGTTCTCTTCCTCTCTTCTTCCTCCTCTCCTCTCATCCTCCCTCTCCCACTCTGTGGTAACTGTAAAGGAGAGAATGATGTGGGTGACTGCAGTCTTGTAGAATTACTGTAGGTCTCTCTCCACAAGGCAGACGTTGATTCTCCTCCAGCTCTGCCTGTATCTCTGGTGTGTTATTGGGTGCTGGTCTGACTTTTACTCTCCTCCACTGTGACTGACACTCAAACAAATCAGACTCGGGAATCAAGGAGCAGCCTTTGTGAACAGTTGTCTTGTATTTGTTTCGTTGGACCTCACTTATGTTGGCCTGTGACCTGTGTATGTGTGTGTGTTCTACGTTTGTATCTACATTGTGTCTTGGTGTTGGTTTGGTTGTGTGTGTGGAGGGGTAGCTGTTTCTATAGTGAGAGTGGGCCATTATCCCCTGCCCTCTCTCTAAACTCTTGTTCTCCTATAGCTGAAGGAGTATGAGAACCATAGCAGACAGTCCAGCAGTACTGACACTGCAGAGTGGACTGATGGATCCACTCCCAATCTAAACCAGTCCTCAAACTGCAAAGTAAGTACTTCTGACCTTTGACTGAACTTTCACCTCTCACCCCGTGACCTCAAACACCTCAGGATCAAAGCCCCACAGAGGAGCAGCCATCTTTGTTTTGTTTCATGTTGGAATTATGTCTGTGTGTGTGTGTGTATGTTACCTTGGAGTGGGTATTTGTGTGTGTGAGGACACATGTATGAGACCATTAGCTGTGACGTCCCTTCCCTAACTAACCTGGATATTAACTAATGGCATACCCCAGCATCCCGTGTGTGTTGACACTCAACTATGTGTGTAGTGCAGACTATGAGCCTGTAAGACTGGGATTGGGTTGATCAGTGCATGCATCCCCACCCTGGATTTTGCAGTGAAGAGGAAAAATGACTAATTAAGGTTATAGAACACTTTAATGTTGTCCTTAAAGATGAACTCTGAACTAGGAACTGATTTCCATCAAGCCCCAGTCCTGATTCCACCCTGTATCGTTTCCCCCTTCTTCCATCTTAAAGGGGAATATCACTCAAAAACTATCTTTTGGTATTTAGTGTTTTGCATGTCAGCAGTCAAGATATTGGACTTTTAAAAAGAAAAATGTCTCAATCATCATGATGATGTGTTTTGCATCATATGATGATTTGGCTGGAGACACCTTTCTTCTGAAAAGTCCAATATCTTGCCTACTTGACTGCTGACATGCAAAACATTTTGGGACTGTATCAATAGTGGACTAATGAAACAAATACCAAAATATTGTTTTTGAGTAAAATGTCCCTTTAAGTCAGTGCTGAAAGTATCTGTCCAGATGACCAGCTGTGGTCAGTGGAGAGCAGGCTCTGGACCTCCCAGTCCTGAAGTGTCCTTCCAGACCATGGGGTTTAGTGACAGGTCTTTTGCTCTGAAGACGTCTGCCCTAGCATGGTGCCGCCACAGCCTTGACACCAAGCTAGAGGTCTTCTCGGATCCCAAAATTGAGATCCGAACCGAATTGGATCCGTGAAATTCCTACCTGGCCCCAACAGGATCGGGTCATTTCGCTTGAAAATCTATATCCGATCCGGATCCAAGGTGAACCAGGTCCGACCCAAAACATGCCCGAGTTGAGAGAGAATCCGATTCAAAATTGGGTCGGGTCTGTATCCAACCCAAATGGATCCAAAATATGAAAAACGTAAGCCAGCAAAATTGTTTCGACTTGTTTGTGCATTTATGGTTGTATTTCAAATATTTGTGGTGTACAGGATAGTATTTTCATAATGACATATACAGTGGGGCAAAAAAGTATTTAGTCAGCCACCAATTGTGCAAGTTAAAAAGATGAGAGAGGCCTGTAATTTTCATCATAGGTACACTTCAACTATGACAGACAAAATGAGAAAAGAAATCCAGAAAATCACATTGTAGGATTTTAAATGAATTTATTTGCAAATTATAGTGGAAAATAAGTATTTGGTCACCTACAAACAAGCAAGATTTCTGGCTCTCACAGACCTGTAACGTCTTCTTTAAGAGGCTCCTCTGTCCTCCACTCGTTACCTGTATTAATGGCACCTGTTTGAACTTGTTATCAGTATAAAAGACACCTGTCCACAACCTCAAACAGTCACACTCCAAACTCCACTATGGCCAAGACCAAAGAGCTGTCAAAGGACACCAGAAACGAAATTGTAGACCTGCACCAGGCTGGGAAGACTGAATCTGCAATAGGTAAGCAGCTTGGTTTGAAGAAATCAACTGTGGGAGCAATTATTAGGAAATGGAAGACATACAAGACCACTGATAATCTCCCTCAATCTGTGGCTCCACACAAGATCTCACCCCGTGGGGTCAAAATGATCACAAGAACGGTGAGCAAAAATCCACACGGGGGGACATAGTGAATGACCTGCAGAGAGCTGGGACCAAAGTAACAAAGCCTACCATCAGTAACACACTACGCCGCCAGGGACTCAGAGAACATTATGAGGTTTTCCAAAATATTTTCCTAATTTCTTGACCAAATATTTGAGCAGGAGGAATTTTGGGGGGATGATCATCGCGTGCCAGACTGAGAGCAGTGAATAGTTAACTTTTTAAACTTTCCAAACTAGCCTATTTCACTCTTTGATAAACATTGATTTAGACTAAAGGTATGTCTAACACTTTCTAACACACAGCACTTGCTGACTATTTAGCATCCTAAAATTACCACATAACAATGGTATATTTCTATAACTCGAGTCTAAGTCATTATAGTAGCTTAATATTTTTTGTTCAAAATAGAATGGAGATATATCCTTTGGGCCTACAGAATTAGCCTATACAGCCTGAGATTGGTTTGGATGCAGGTTTGATAGAAAAGTCATCCAATCCACAGCTGTGTAGGACTACATTTACATTTTACATTACATTTACATTTAAGTCATTTAGCAGACGCTCTTATCCAGAGCGACTTACAAATTGGTGCATTCACCTTATGACATCCAGTGGAACAGTCACTTTACAATAGTGCATCTAAATCTTAAAGGGGGGGGGGGTGAGAAGGATTACTTATCCTATCCTAGGTATTCCTTAAAGAGGTGGGGTTTCAGGTGTCTCCGGAAGGTGGTGATTGACTCCGCTGTCCTGGCGTCGTGAGGGAGTTTGTTCCACCATTGGGGGGCCAGAGCAGCGAACAGTTTTGACTGGGCTGAGCGGGAACTGTACTTCCTCAGTGGTAGGGAGGTGAGCAGGCCAGAGGTGGATGAATGCAGTGCCCTTGTTTGGGTGTAGGGCCTGATCAGAGCCTGGAGGTACTGAGGTGCCGTTCCCCTCACAGCTCCGTAGGCAAGCACCATGGTCTTGTAGCGGATGCAAGCTTCAACTGGAAGCCAGTGGAGAGAGCGGAGGAGCGGGGTGACGTGAGAGAACTTGGGAAGGTTGAACACCAGACGGGCTGCGGCGTTCTGGATGAGTTGTAGGGGTTTAATGGCACAGGCAGGGAGCCCAGCCAACAGCGAGTTGCAGTAATCCAGACGGGAGATGACAAGTGCCTGGATTAGGACCTGCGCCGTTTCCTGTGTGAGGCAGGGTCGTACTCTGCGGATGTTGTAGAGCATGAACCTACAGGAACGGGCCACTGCCTTGATGTTAGTTGAGAACGACAGGGTGTTGTCCAGGATCACGCCAAGGTTCTTAGCGCTCTGGGAGGAGGACACAATGGAGTTGTCAACCGTGATGGCGAGATCATGGAACGGGCAGTCCTTCCCCGGGAGGAAGAGCAGCTCCGTCTTGCCGAGGTTCAGCTTGAGGTGGTGATCCGTCATCCACACTGATATGTCTGCCAGACATGCAGAGATGCGATTCGCCACCTGGTCATCAGAAGGGGGAAAGGAGAAGATTAATTGTGTGTCGTCTGCATAGCAATGATAGGAGAGACCATGTGAGGTTATGACAGAGCCAAGTGACTTGGTGTATAGCGAGAATAGGAGAGGGCCTAGAACAGAGCCCTGGGGGACACCAGTGGTGAGAGCGCGTGGTGAGGAGACAGATTAATAATAATAATAATAATAATAATAATATATGCCATTTAGCAGATGCTTTTATCCAAAGCGACTTACAGTCATGTGTGCATACATTCTACGTATGGGTGGTCCCGGGAATCGAACCCACTACCCTGGCATTACAAGCGCCATGCTCTACCAACTGAGCTACAGAAGGACCACAGATTCTCGCCACGCCACCTGGTAGGAGCGACCTGTCAGGTAGGACGCAATCCAAGCGTGGGCCGCGCCGGAGATGCCCAACTCGGAGAGGGTGGAGAGGAGGATCTGATGGTTCACAGTATCGAAGGCAGCCGATAGGTCTAGAAGGATGAGAGCAGAGGAGAGAGAGTTAGCTTTAGCGGTGCGGAGCGCCTCCGTGATACAGAGAAGAGCAGTCTCAGTTGAATGACTAGTCTTGAAACCTGACTGATTTGACTGACTACCATCCAGAGAGTTAATTAAAAATTCATAATTGAAGAGAGAAGTTGTCCTGATATTTCTTATACTTATCCATGCATTACACAATCAATAAATCAGCAATATTTCAATATTAGGCTACAATATTTTCTGCAGACAGGTTTATCAGTCTACCACACACACACACACACACACACACATGAGCAGATTAACTTGGTCTAAAAGGGCTATTTATTAGACGATCAGAAAGAATGTGTCAGTCACTCTGCAGTATAACTTGTTTATTTTGAACAAAATCCACAAAACTAGAGAGTCACTCATCTTTATGCTGACAAATACTGTATCACACTTGACTCGAGTCATTCAACATAAGTTAATTGTTAATGAAATAGTAAAATACCCTTCTAAATAGACCAAGCCTAAACAAATCAATGACCCTGGCCTAGGCTATCATTTGTTTCCGCTGCGTCCTCTTCCTCTCCCACAACAGCTCGGCCTATAGCCTATTTCACCCCGCGTCACGTGTCTGCAGTGTGCAGTGGCTGGTTTTCACGAAGCGAATATGTCATTTTGTCACAAGGATATTGACATATTGATGAAAGGGGACGCCCTGACAGTCATTTAAGATTAAAAAAATATCGGATCCGATCAGTATTTCACATATTGTCACACAGATCCAAGGCCCGTGCCACCGAGCGGAATCCAAGGGGGATCAGGTTCGGGTAGATCCGTGAAGACCTCTACACCAAGCTGCCTGCAGTATACAGTCTGGCTTTATGATGTGGATCTGTGGACATTCTGGACAAAATTCTGTCAGGCTTTCAAACCGTTTTCAAATGCAAGCAAAGTTTTCCTTGAACCTATTCCTTTCTAGTAATAAATTGATTCCTTCAAGGAGAAAGGCCTGTTGTAAGGCATTATGCAGAGATACAGCCCCGGGTCTGAGTCTGGCCTGCTGTACAGTCTGGCTCTGACTGCCCTTTGATGTGGAGCTGCAGACAGACAGGGCCCTAGCAGGCTAATCTCCCTGTTAACCCTCTCTATGCCCTTGGCTGCCAGAGGCCTGCTTCCTGTCCAACTGGATTGATGGATGGGATGTCCGATAGACAGAGGGAGAGAGGATAGGGGGATGACTGGAGGTGTATTGTTCGGAGGAACACTCGGCCTGTCTTCAGGGCTGTTTGTACGCGCCGTCGGAGGGAGGAATAGAGGAAGTGAGGAAGGACAAAGAGCTCTCACTCCCCTCAGGCCCCTGAAATGCAGCATGAGGAGGGGGGGGGGCTCTGCTTGATAAAACATCAGTTTAAAATGGATATGAATATCTTCCCTCTTTTGGGCCTGGGGGTGTGTGCCGGGGGTAATGTCCGCCACCTTCAAATGGAATTAGGTCATCCCCCATCTTTCAAATGGAATTAGGTCATCCCCCATCTTTCAAATGGCTATGTGTGTCTGTGTGTTTCTTTGTGTGTTTGTCTGTGTAGCTCTGTGGTTGCTCTGTCCAAATATCCGTCCTCTTGCCCTGCTCCCTCTCCAATCGTTCTCTCACTCTCTGTCTCTCCGTCTCTCTCATCCCCCCGGGAGCAGAGAGAGAGAGAGCGCCCACATTCCAGGGCTGGACATTAGAGATGTGGGGGCCAAGGCAGGGTCAGGAGCTCAAACGCTGGGATTGTTCTCTCTCCTCCAGGCACAACATGCCTTTTCTCTCTGCTGCTGCTCAATAGCACCAGCAGCCTGCTCGCTCTCACTCTCCCATCGCTTTCATTCTGCAGAGCTGCCTTTGCCAACGAGCTGCAGGGAGTGTGTCAGAGTGAGTGTGTGTCAATGCTGTGAGTGTGTATGTTGTGTGACTGTGCGTGTCTCTCTCTGGATATGCCGTGTGACTAACCTGGGACTAGATGGGACAGGGACAGCCTGATGCATGCTTTTTACACTGACCTGGGAATGGTAAAAGCACAAGTCTGCTGTCCTAAATGCCTAAAGCGGTGAGTAACAAGTCACACTCAACTGCTTAGCTCAATTACATTTCAATATTTTTTCTGTATTTTTGTGAGGCAGGGAACTGCTTTCGGGTTTGCACCAGTTTTTACTGGTCGTTTTAGATCTGGTTTAGTTTGTATGTGCACCATGTATGCTCGACCACACAAGACTCAAAGCTGATAATGACGGTGTGTGTGTGTGTGTATGTGAGTTGACATTGTTCCAATGAGGGGTCGCTGACCGCAGCATCTTTTCACCACTGGTTGAGTTCTGATTGCGCCGTGTTCCAGACATTGGTGTCCCTCAGGGCTGCGTCTAAGGGACTAGGTCATTGTCAGCCCCTCCTCACCTCCCCCACCCGGGCTATGTTGCGGCAGAGGTGTCTTTATTGCGTTCTTCTTAACGACCCTACTGTACCAGAGCAGCGTTTCCCCTATATGTATTTATCAGCGGCGCACTGCTGCAGGTATTGACTGATACAAACAACATAACATTATGTATTTCTTTCAACTGTCTTCCTTGACCACTCATTGAAGCACTGCTTTGTCTTCTGTATGATCAAATCTATGCTGCCTCGCTTTCGCCCCCTGCTGTCCTCCGGTACTGTCTTGCCTAAGAATGGCTCACTCTGACTCTGCAACAATACGCACACTTCAACACCCACCGCAATAGTGAATAACCCAGAATAATAACATACACACTCCAGTAATGTTCTGTGTACCTCAGTAATGATCCTTGTTGGAGGAGGATTCAGTCAGGTCTGGTTCCAAACTGCAGTGGACACACACACACACACACACACACACACACACACACACACACACACACACACACACACACACACACACACACACACACACACACAGAGACCTGTTATTACAGCACAGTCTCTGAAGACACAACTCTTTAATGTCCTCTGGAGCGGTGGAAACTATCAGAAGAGTATTCCAGCCAGATGTGTATAGTTAGGGTAGAGGGAGGACAGTGGTTTTAAGGGGTCCTGGGGTGAGGGGGAGGCGTTCTGGGGTTTACAAGCTGAGAGGTTGTCAAAAACAAAATGAGAGGGTTCGACCCAGGCCTCGTCGTCTGGTTCTGCTGTCGACAGAGGAATGAAGTGTGGAGCACGCACCCCTGAGACTAGTGGTGGGAAGAGGGCTCTGATGGGACGGCAGAGTGATTTATGGGTAATGCGCAGGTCACGGAGCTCCCATGGTGCAGAAAGCCATCATTCTGACTGAGAAGTCTGAAGTGACTGGAGTCCAGGGGAATGTCGAGGTCCTGGTGTCAACTAGGTACCGGTGCGCCCTCATAGCCCTATGGAAGGTGTCTTCTAGAGCCAGCTGTTAAAGCCATCCCTCCCTCAGCTGTTAACCTCTGGTGTGTGTGTGTGTGTGTGTGTGTGTGTGTGTGTGTGTGTGTGTGTGTGTGTGTGTGTGTGTGTGTGTGTGTGTGTGTGTGTGTGTGTGTGTGTGTGTGTGTGTGTGTGTGTGTGTGTAGAAGCTAAGAGGAGCGTCTCTCCAGGCCTAATATACACAGCCCAGTCAGACTCGCCTGAGCACTAACTCAAGCTCTTTCACACGCTGGGAGATTTTTTTGTGCGCTTGTGTGTACTTTTGTGTGTTTGTGCACTTGTGTGCCCTGGCTCTAACAGTGGACCAGCTGTCTGTGACCAGACCCGACCCAGTGTTGCTGTGGAAACCAGAGGAGAAAACAACAAATTAGGAATTTTCCCCAGAATGACTGCAGCTCGGCCAAACTAGCTCTGTGACAAACTCATCACATCACATGGTGCCTATACAACACCTACTCACATACATACGATGGATGGTCAGAATAGTTTCTGATGGTGTTCTGTGTGCGTGCATGTGCGTACGTGTTTTTGTGTGAGTTAAATCAAATCAAATTGTATTTGTGACATGCGCCGAATACAGGTGTAGACCTTACAGTGAAATGTTTACTTACAAGCCCTTAATCAACAATGCAGTTTTAAGGAAAAAAAGTGTTAAAGTATGTACTAAAGTAAATATTTAAAAAAAAAAAAAAATAAATAAAAAATGAATAAGGAGCAACAATAAAATAGCAGCGAGGCTATATACAGGGTGTACCGGAACAGAGTCACAGGTTAGTCGAGGTAATTGAGGTAATATGTACATGTAGGTAGAGGTAAAGTGACTGTGCATGGTTAATAAACAGAGAGTAGCAGCAGCGTAAAAATGGGGAGTGGGGTGGGGACAATGCAAATAGTCCGGGGAGCCATTTGACTGTTCAGGGGTCTTATGGGTTGGGTGTAGAAGCTGTTAAGAAGCCTTCTGGACCTAGACTTGCCATGCGGTAGCAGAGAGAACAGTCTATGACTTGGATGGCTGGAGTCTTTGACCATTTTTAGGTCCTTCTTCTGACACCGCCTGGTATAGAGGTCCTGGATGGCAGGAAGCTTGGCCCCAGTGATGTACTGGGCCATACGCACTAGTGCCTTGCGGTCGGAGGCCGAGCAGTTGCCATACCAGGCAGTGATGCAACCAGGATGCTCTTGATGGTGCAGCTGTAGAATCTTTTGAGGATCTGGGGATCCATGCCAAATCTTTTCAGTCTCCTGAGGCTTTGTCATGGCTTTGTCATGCCCTCTTCACAACTGTCTTGGTGTGTTTGGACCATGATAGTTTGTTGGTGATGTAGACTATAGCCCCTTCGATGAGAACGGGGGCGTACTCGCTCCTCCTTTTCCTGTAGTCCACAATCATCTCCTTTGTTTCGATCACGTTGAG
This sequence comes from Oncorhynchus keta, assembly GCF_023373465.1. Taxonomy (NCBI): domain Eukaryota; kingdom Metazoa; phylum Chordata; class Actinopteri; order Salmoniformes; family Salmonidae; genus Oncorhynchus; species Oncorhynchus keta. The sequence goes on from NC_068428.1 coordinate 25,455,307, forward strand.
GGAGAGGTTGTTATCCTGGCACCACACAGCCAGGTGTCTGACCTCCTCCCTATAAGCTGTATCATTGCTGTTGGTGATCAGGCCACTGTTGTGTCATCAGCAAACTTGATGATGGTGTTGGAGTCGTGCCTAGCCATGCAGTCACGAGTGAACAGGGAGTACAGGTGGGGACTGAGCATGCACCAGCTGTTATTTACTGCTGTTATTTACAAATAGACACAGACCGCCACCCCTTGTCTTACCGGAGGCAGCTGTTCTATCTTTCCGATACACAGAACCCAGCCAGCTGTATGTTATCCATGTTGTTGTTCAGCCACGACTTGGTAGGATAGCCTTGATCGGCGCTCATCCATTTTGTTATCCATTGATTGCACGTTGGCTAATAGTACTGATGGTAAGAGAGGCACCCCGACCTATGTCCCCGCTATCTCTGTCTCTTCTTCATGCAAATGACGAAGATGTGTGTCGGGTGTCCAAAGTAAATCCTTTGCGTCCGACTCGTTAATGAAAAAGTCTTTGTCCAGTTCGAGGTGTGTAATCGCTGTCCTGATATCCAGAAGTTATTTTCAGTCATAAGAGACGGTGGCAGAAACATTATGTATAAAATAAGTTACAAATAATGCAAAAAAACACACACAATAGCACACTTGGTTAGGAGCCTGTAAAATGGCAGCCGCCTCTTCCGGCGCCATCATCATCATATTAATGAAGCATTTGGTGACATAATCATCATGTTAATGAAGCTTCCGGCGCCATCATCATCATGTTAATGAAGCTTCCGGCGCCATCATCATCATATTAATGAAGCCTCCGGCGCCATCATCATCATATTAATGAAGCCTCCGGCGCCATCATCATCATGTTAATGAAGCATTTGGTGACATCATCATCATAGTAATGAAGCATTTGGTGACATCATCATCATATTAATGAAGCTTCCGGCGCCATCATCATCATATTAATGAAGCATTTGGTGACATCATCATCATGTTAATGAAGCTTCCGGCGCCATCATCATCGTGTTAATGAAGCATTTGGTGACATCATCATCATATTAATGAAGCATTTGGTGACATCATCATCATATTAATGAAGCATTTGGTGACATCATCATCATACTAATGAAGCATTTGGTGACATCATCATCATATTAATGAAGCTTCCGGCGCCATCATAATCATGTTAATGAAGCCTCCGGCGCCATCATCATTATGTTAATGAAGCATTTGGTGACATCATCATCATATTAATGAAGCTTCCAGCGCCATCATCATCATGTTAATGAAGCATTTGGTGACATCATCATCATATTAATTAAGCATTTGGTGACATCATCATCATAGTAATGAAGCTTCAAGCGCCATCATCATCATGTTAATGAAGCATTTGGTGTCATCATCATATTAATGAAGCTTCCGGCGCCATCATCATCATGTTAATGAAGCATTTGGTGACATCATCATCATATTAATGAAGCTTCCGGCGCCATCATCATCATAGTAATGAAGCTTCCAGCGCCATCATCATCATGTTAATGAAGCTTTTGGTGACATCATCATCATATTAATGAAGCTTCCGGCGCCATCATCATCATGTTAATGAAGCATTTGGTGACATCATCATATTAATGAAGCATTTGGTGACATCATCATCATATTAATGAAGCATTTGGTGACATTATCATCATATTAATGAAGCTTCCGGCGCCATCATCATCATGTTAATGAAGCATTTGGTGACATCATCATCATAGTAATGAAGCTTCCGGCACCATCATCATCATATTAATGAAGCATTTGGTGACATCATCATCATAGTAATGAAGCTTCCGGCACCATCATCATCATATTAATGAAGCTTCCGGCGCCATCATCATCATATTAATGAAGCCTCCGGTGCCATCATCATCATGTTAATGAAGCATTTGGTGACATCATTGTTCCCTCTGTTTCTGCTCCACTGTAGAGATTTTTAATGCCGTCGTAATGCCCATTTGAACTTCCCTCCTCTCTCCACAGTCCACACACACACACACACACACACACACACACACACACACACACACACACACACACACACACACACACACACACACACACACACACACACACACTCATAATGGAGCTCTGTGTACCTCAGCACAATGCCACGGAGCCTCCATTTAGTGTCTATTGGGTAATAAACAGCTCCAGGCTCATTCCAACAGGCAGCACTCAGTCTAGAGCTGATCTAGAGACACACACCACACATACCAAGCTCCCTGAATATCTGTGGTGAATATCTGTGGCAACTCCTCATCGTCCTCTCTGGTTCAGGGTTTTTCTTGTTTTGGCTCGTTTTTTCATGTGACCTGAATATGTTTTTAATATTAAATGTCATGCAATGCAAATGTCCTACAATGTGTCCTACAATGTGACCTACAGTACTATATATGTTCCCCCAACCCCCCAACTCTCCCTCCATACTCTCAAATCACTAACTATGTCCATCCTAAAATGCATCATAACTGTCACCAACCCCGACCATGTGACCCTACGTCCAAAACGGTGTGCTTTACGTGTATGAATGAATGGGGATGTGAGTTTCCCCAAGACTTCAGTGAATGACACCTACACCACAATGTTGTTTCATAAAGGTTGGAAAAGAGCAATTGAAGACTTAATAGATTTGTAGGCTAGTACCCCTTTTGTGTGTGGATATGGGTCACTGGGCTATGGCTAGGGTTCTGGGGATCCCTGTACGACAGTGTGTCTTGGACTTCCTGTGACGTACCCTCTCTCCCTCTCAGTCTCGGGAGCAGTCTGATGATGAACAGACAGAGGACTCAATGAAGTTCAAACGGCTCCACAAGCTGGTCAACTCTACCCGCCGCGTCAGGAAGAAACTCATCAAGGTGGAAGAGGGCAAGAAACACGGCTCCGAAGGTACGGCACATGTCCATAGGGATTTCTGAATACACCGTTTGAGTTAGTATGGACTCCATACTGTATATTCAGAAATCCTGTAACAGAAATTCAATTTTTCCGCAGCACTTTGTAAACATTCAGTAGAAATGTGAATGGGATAGAAGTGTTTTTGCTCTTTTTGAGGTTACTCTGTAATGGATAAATGATGCGATGTTCCTCTCCTCCCTGAAGATTCTCTGAGCTTGGAGGCATCTCCTACCTGTGAGGACAACACAGCCTTGTACACAGGGGTCCTGAAGAAGTCCAGCCTGCCCCAGGATGCCTCCATGTCCTCCCTGACCCAGGACCAGCTCTCTCTGGATGGGGACACAGACAGCTTGACCACCTCCCCTTCCTGCAGCAGCCTGGACACTACCTGGTCCGGACACAAGCTGGTCAAGGCCTTCTCTAAGTCCAGCAGCACCCACGGCCTCATCCGGCCTCCCAGGAGACTCGCTGCTGGGCCTGAGGGTTTGGGAGCCGTCGGGGTGGGAGGTAGTGGATCCTCCTTCTCAGAGCTGGACGGCTGTGGTGCCGAGGCCGAAGAGAAGGTGTCGCACTCCATGACGGAGGGCGAGATGCGGAAAGCCCTGACCTCTCTCTCCCATGGGGTAAGTAATAACACACTCTACGGTTTCTACGGCCTCACCCGGCCACGCCCCAAACCACACCCCCAACCCTGCCTCCTTGTTGCCCTCGATGATGTCTCCCAGGGTAGCCCCAAACCCGCCCGTCACCACACCAGCTGGCTCAGGAAGCCTGACCCCAATTACGCCTACTCCACCAAACACCTGCTCTACCAGCGCTCCCGGAACTGCGTCAAAACAACAGGGGTGCCCTCCTCCTGTTCCTCCCCCTCGCCCCCCGCCCGCTGTGACCTGGCCAAGGCTAAGGGTGGTACGCTGGGTGGAGGGGGGTGTGGGGGCTGGGCATTCCCCCCTCGCAGGCTCCGCGGCCGGACGGCGGTGAGCGAACTGAACATCACGTACGTGGTGGAGCGCAGCCTCTACGGCCACCTCAACTGGGCCCAACTGGTCCGGCCCGTCACCCTCAGCCGTGCCGAGCGCCGCTGCCTGTTGGAGGAGGACAGGGAGGCGGACAGGAAGTGGGCGGCCAGCGTGGACCGCTGCACCAAGCGCGTGCTCTTACGCATCCAGCAGAAGTCTGTGAGTTCTACTGTACAGCAGGGCGGGGGCGGGCTAGGCAGCGCCTCCGCCTGGCCAGGCGGACCAAGGCACCTCCAAGGCTGCAGAGTAACCCTGAGGCTTAGATACAGACACAGGGTGGATGATGTTTCCTTCTTCTCTGCTTTAATCCAGCAAGAAGGGTAGTTTAACAGAGACCTCCATAAAGAAACAGAACATTACACAATCTTTAAATATGAAAGCTTTTGGCGTCTTAGTTCATTTTAATGTGATATGAAATAGTAATGGGGTGTTCCACTTAGGGGGTTAACAGTGGATACCAGTGTAACAGCAGAGGATGTATAACTGGCATTTGAAAATGTCACCCAGCCCAAACCCTGTCGGGAGTCTGCTGAGTCAGAACAGACTGAAGAGACAGAGACACGGTTGTGGAAGAGACAGAGACACAGTTGTGTTGGGTCACTGCTCAGGGGCTGACAGACACACTTGACAGACACATTCTCTCTCCTTTCTTCTTTCTAGCTTTCTCCATCCTTTTCTATCCCTGCCTCCTCTTAGCTTCTCTCTCCTCTGTGTGTCTGGGTTCAGTAGAAGGGGAACAGAGTGATCTCTTTTCCAGCTCAGTGTGAAAGAAAAGGAAAAAGATCTGGGACTATGACAGTGGCCATAAGCCCAGCTAGATGGTCTGGACTGGCCAGGCCAAACAAGCCTCCACATATCATTGAGACAGATGTAAAGATAAGGTTTGGTCAGTGTGTGAAAGTTTGATCAGAGGTCAATACAAATCTAGCATGGAAGTTTTAGTGTTGATAGTAGGAATCCTACTGAAAGAGAATTTAGATCGACACAGTGAAGTTAAACAGAGATATTCTGCAGCCTTGAAGAAGCCTGAATACTGGCTTTCACTTGTCAATCATTGGATGTGGTTCTTCATCCATAGACATTTTTATTCATTCCTTCAGTTCTCTTTTTTGGGGGGTTTTATCTTTTTGATCGTGCCTTCGTCGGCATGGTTACAGATGTAGTGGAATTTTCTTTCTCTTTTTTTTTTTTTTACTGTCATGTGGAAGATGGTTTTCTGAGTGCATGACCATTCCATTGAATATATCCACCAGCATCGCTCCATCTGTAGACTTCTTTTTGGACGCCTTCTCAATTGCTTCTCTTCGCCACACTTTGGAACTGCGGGTATGGACACGATAGAGACGGGGGTCTCACACATACCATAAACAAGGATGAAACGAAACCTGGGACTGTTGTCAGAAACTGCTAGAGTAAATTAGGAATGCCCTGTAACGGGAAGAGCAGATTTAATTAGTAACGCTTCACTACCTGAGATACTATATATGGGGTGTGTATGCATCAGTGCTTTTGCTTCTTAGTACAATTCTAACCCAAAGAGAGGCCTGGAGGTCAAAGCTAGTTCAATTATAAAACAACCTATCATTCTCCTCCGCAGTAACTTCCTCATACCCTCATGGCTGGTTCTATCTTTATCAAATGGAGAGAGGATCTAGATTAACCCTCTGCATATCCCTCAGTCTGATACATTATATTTTCTGTGAGAAGTTACCTCTCCTAACCTCGCCCCAATCCTTCCCTTTCTATAACATAACCCAGTGTAAAGGTATTCATATCTCAATGTGTGTGTTTCCAGAGAAACTACATTCGTAATTAAACCCAAGGGAGTGGTTGGGTTGGGCCATAGTTTGTTATATTTCAGTGTGACCACATCTAACCAAATTATTTCATTTAATTTCACTCTGTGCTTGCTTCCCATTAAAGTAACGTAAACCTGCAGAATAACAGTGACTCCCATTCAATTCTCCATGGATGATCAAACACCTTGTTTAAGTTTGATCACACAATAACTAATGTACATTATGTAATAAACAGAAATGCATTTCAGTTTCACATCACGTCACTTCTGTTGCCCGTCCCATATGAGGCCATAACATGAGATACACGTACAGCCAGGCGGTAACTCTCACAAACCCATATATAACATACAGCCCTGAATCATCCTGCTGCCATTATGACTCCGCCAAGCATGAATCATTGTGATTTGACTCATACTGGGCATGGATAAGAGTTGATGTCATTTGAATAGATTATAATTTATTTTTAATTCTGTCTTCTGTTTATTTGAAATCTTTCCTACCTCTCTCTCTTTCTCTCTGACTCTCTCTTTCTCTCTGACTCTCTCTCTCGCTCTCTCTGACTCTCTCTTTCTCTCTCTCTCTGACTCTCTCTGTCTGACTCTCTTTCTCTCTGACACTCTCTCTGACTCTCTTTCTCTTTGACTCTGTCTGACTCTCTCTCTGACTCTGACTCTCTCTCTCTCTGACTCTCTCTCTGGCTCTCCTTCCTCTCCCTTTAACAGAGGACATGTAGTTTTGGAGGGTTTGACCTGTCCAACAGGTCACTCCATGTGGTCAGTGCAGGCTCAGAGCACAATGTAAGTACTACCACATTACTGATGACTCAGGGTTGAGGGGGCGCAATGCTGAGAGAAGTGGACTCAAACACATTCTCTCTCTCTTTCTGTCTCTGTTTTCTCTTTCCACTCTCCCTCCTTCCTTCTCTCAGAGTAAGGATCCAGAGGCTGTATACCGGGAGGTAGTCAAGTCTCCCAACACGTCTCGTATCTCTCTGGGGAAAAAGGTCAAGTCCGTCAAAGAGACCATGAGAAAACGCATGTCCAAGAAGTACAGCAGCTCACTGTCTGAACAGGTACACACACACACACACACACACACACACACACACACACACACACACACACACACACACACACACACACACACACACACACACGGGCGTTCAAACCTATAATTCACAAAGATTTCAAGTTTCATAGAATAAAAAGGCTTGATCCTAGTTGACTGAATTCTCCCCATTGTTGTTCTGCTCTCATTATGGGCTCTACATGTGTGTGTGTGTGGACATGTTTCTGTTGGTTACAAAGTAGACACCCAGCTCTCTCACACACAAACAGATGTGTGACACACACATACAAACAGTCAGACGTCACACACACGCAGCTGGGAATTTTTTGGAGCTGTCCACACTCGGGTCTCAGCTTTCTCAGGCCCAGGATTGGACTCTAGGTGGAGGGTAGGGTGTGTTTAGGAGGGTCTGAGCTCATCCAGTGAGGCAAGCATCCCACAGGCCAGGCCAGAGCTCTAAGACATGGGGGCTTTGGCTCTGGGACTTTGTGTGTGTGTGTGTGTGTGTGTGTGTGTGTGTGTGTGTGTGTGTGTGTGTGTGTGGCATTCATACCATATTCACATTGTCAAATATCACAATACATTATGGGTTTTGGCCTGGTATCTAGGCTGTCAGAGGGTACACTAAGTAAGCCTTGGGAGTTGCACAATCTGTTGACTGCGCGCTGAAAGTTGTTCCCTCAGAGATAAACAGAAGAGATTTTTGGAACTTCAGTCCTTTGACCCAGAAAAAGGTTGAATTAGTCATGAATGTGTTGCTTGGAAGAAGCGGGTAGGAGACTTGATGAGCTCTAACTTTAGTGAGGCTATTTTACATGCCACGCTGCCATCTAGTGGCTGCGGTGAATTCTCCTTCAGTAAAGCTACTGTTATGTTTTATTTTCAGTCAATAACACAAAAGAAAAGAAAAAATAGAAAAATCTATGTACAGTGTGTGCAAATGTAGAAGAGTAGGGAGGTAAGACAATAAGTAGGCCCTAGAGGCGAAAATAATTACAATTTAGCATTAATACTGGAGTGATATTTGTGCAGATGATGATGTGCAAGTAGAGATACTGGGGTGCAAGAGGGTAAGTAATAATATTGGGATGAGGTAGTTGGGTGTGCTATTTACAGATTGGCTGTGTACAGGTACAGGGATCAGTAAGCTGCTCAGACAACTGATGCTTAAAGTTAGATAGGGAGATATAAGTCTCCAGCTTCAGTGATTTTTGCAATTTGTTCCAATCATTGGAAGCAGAGAACTGGAAGGAAAGGCGGACATAGGAAGTGTTGGCTTTGGGGATGACCAGTGCAATATATCTGCTGCAACGAGTGCTACGGGTGGGTGTTGCTATGGTGACCAGTGAGCTGAGATAAAGTGGGCCTTTACCTAGCATAGGCTTATAGATGACCTGGAGCCAGTGGGTTTGGCGACGAATATGAAGCGAGGGCCAGCCAACGAGAGCATACAGGTCGCAGTGGTGGGTAGTATATGGGACTTTGGTGATAAAACGGATGGCACTGTGATAGACTACATCCAGTTTGCTGAGTAGAGTGTTGGGGGCTATTTTGTAAATGACATCGCCGAAGTCAAGGATCAGTAGGATAGTCAGTTTTACGAGGGTATGTTTGGCGGCATGAGTGAAGGAGGCTTTGTTGCAAAATAGGAAGCCGATTCTAAATTTAATGTTGGATTGGAGATGCTTAATGTGAGTCTGGAAGGAGAGTTTATAGTATAACCAGACACCTAGGTATTTGTAGTTGTCCACATATTCTAGGTCACAACCGTCCAGAGTAGTGATGCTAGTCGGGCGGGAGGTTGCGGGCAGCAATCGCTTGAAGAGCATGCACTTAGTTTTACTAGCATTTAAGAACAGTTGGAGGCCACGGAAGGAGTGTTGTATGGCATTGAAGCTCTTTTGGAGGTTTGTTAGCACAGTGTCCAAAGAAGGGCCAGTGATGGATCAGAGAATCACCAGCAGCAAGAGCGACATCATTGATATATATAGAGAAAAGAGTCGGCCCGAGAATTGAACCCTGTGGTACCCCCATAGAGACTGCCAGAGGTCCGAACAACAGGCCCTCCGATTTGAAACACTGAACTCTATCTGTGAAGTAGTTGGTGAACCAGGCAAGGCAGTCATTTGAGAAGCCAAGGCTACTGAGTCTGTCGATAAGAATGCTGTGATTGACAGAATTGAAAGCCTTGGCCAGGTCGACAGTACTGTCTTTTATCGATGGCGGTTATGATATCGCTTAGGACCTTGAGCGTGGCAGAGATGTTCCCATGTCCAGCTCGGAAACCAGATTGCATAGTGGAGGAGGTACGGTGGGAATCAACATGGTCGGTGATCTGTTTATCAACTTGGCTTTCAAATATTTTAGAAAGGCAGGGCAGGATGGATATAGGTCTATAACAGTTTGGGTCTCGAGTGTCTCCCCCTTTGAAGAGGGGGATGACAGCGGCAGCTTTCCAATCTTTGGGAATCTCAGATGAAACGAAATAGAGGTTGAATAGGCTAGTAATAGGGGTTGCAACAATTTTGGCGGATACATTTAGAAAGAGAGGGTCCAGATTGTCTAGCCCAGCTGATTTGTAAAGATCCAGATTTTGCAGAACATTAGCTGTCTGGATTTGGGTGAAGGAGAAGCGAGGGGGGTGTGGTAAAGTTGCCGTAGGGGGTGCTGAGATGTTGACCAGGGTAGGTGTAGCCAGGTGGAAAGCATGGCCAGCCGTGGAAAAATGCTTCTTTAAATGATCGATTATCAAATCAAGTCAAATTTTATTTGTCACATACACATGGTTAGCAGATGTTAATACGAGTGTAGCGAAATGCTTGTGCTTCTAGTTCCGACAATGCAGTAATAACCAATGAGTAATCTAACCTAACAATTCCAAAACTACTACTGTATACACACAAGTGTAAAGGGATAAAGAATATGTACAGTACATAAAGATATATGAATAAGTGATGGTACAGAACGGCATAGGCAAGATGCAGTAGATCAAGTACAGTATATACATATGAGATGAGTAATGTAGGGTATGTAAACAAATTGGCATAGTTTAAAGTGGCTAGTGAAACATGTATTACATAAAGATGCAGTAGATGCTATAGAGTACAATATATACATATACACTGCTTCAGCACACTCCGCAAACCCGGATGTCCTAGTCACGTCTGAATCCTGGCTTAGGAAGGCCACCAAAAATCCAGAAATGTCCATCCCTAACTATAACATTTTCTGACAAGATAGAACTGCCAAAGGGGGCAAAATGGCAATCTGCTGCAGAGATAGGGAACTGTCACCACTGATAAATCTATGATAATAGAGAGGGTATAGTGGAGAGGGTAGTAAGTTTTAAGTTCCTCGGCGTACACATCACAGACAAACTGAATTGGTCCACCCACACAGACAGCGTCGGGAAGAAGGAGCAGCAGCGCCTCTTCAACCTCAGGAGGCTGAAGAAATTTGGCTTGTCACCAAAAGCACTCACAAACTTCTACAGATGCACAATCGAGAGCATCCTGTCGGGCTGAATCACCGCCTGGGTACGGTAACTGCTCCGCCCACAACCTTAAGGCTCTCCAGAGGGTAGTGAGGTCTGCACAACGCATCACCGGGGGCAAACTACCTGCCCTCCAGGACACCTACACCACCCGATGTCACAGGAAGGCCATAAAAATCATCAAGGACAACAACCACCCGAGCCACTGCCTGTTCACCCCGCTATCATCCAGAAGGCGAGATCAGTACAGGTGCATCAAAGCAGGGACCGAGAGACTGAAAAATAGCTTCTATCTCAAGGCCATCAGACTGTTAAACAGCCACCACTAACATTGAATCGCTGCTTCCAACACACTGACTCAACTCCAGCCACTTTAATAATTGAAATTGATGTAAAAATATCACTAGCCACTTTAAACAATGCTACTTAATATAATGTTTACATACCCTAAATTACTCATCTCAACAAACTTAGGGAGGAGGCTTCTAATGTTAACATGCGTGAAACCAATGCTTTTCAGGTTACAGAAGTCAACAAATGAGAGCGCCTGGGGAATGGGAGTGATGCTGGGGGCTGCACCGGTTAAACTCTGCATCACCAGAGGAACAAAGGAGGAGTAGGATAAGAGTATGGCTAAAGTCTAAAAGAACTGGACGTCTAGTGCGTTCAGAACAGAGTAAAGGCATAATGTACAGACAAGAGTATGGTGGGATGTGAGTACAGTGGAAATAAGCCTAGGCATTGAGTGACGTTGAGAGCGGTTTTGTCTCTAGATGCACCATTTAAGCCAGGTACAGTCACCGCCTGTGTGGGGGGTGTAACATAAGGACTAGCTAAGGCATATTGCGCAGGGCCGGGGGCTCTACAGTGAAATAAGATAAAAATTACGAACCAAAACCGCAATAGACAAGGCATATTTTGTCATTAGGGAGAGGCATGTGTAGCCAAGTGATCATAGGGTCCAGTGAGTAGCTAGGTGAGCTGGAGGCACGGCGATTCAGACAGCTAGCAGGCCGGGGCTAGCAGATGGGCCTCAGCGGAACCTCGCAATGAGACAGTCTTATGAAATCCCCTCGGACGGTTACATTGGTAGACCAGTCGTGATGGATTGGCGGGGCTCCGTGTCGGCAGAAAAGGGTCCAGGCCAATTGGCAAAAGAGGTAATTGAAGCCCAGGGATTGCTTGATGGAATTTCTTTGGGTAGCCGTGAGAATGGCCTAGTTCAAGGCTAACTCCAGGCTAACTGGTGCTTGCTTCAAGACGTTAGATAGGAGTAGCCGCTCGGATAGCTGCCAGCTAGCTGCGATGATCCGCAGTAAATGTTCAGAGTTTGCGATAGGATTCCGGAGATGTGGTAGAGAGGAGAAGTCCGATATGCTCTGGGTAGATATCGCGCTGTGCAGGCTGGCAGGAGCTGCCTGGGCTGAGGTGATGACCGCTAGCTTCTGAAGGTGATTCCGGTTGAAAAGTGTAAAAAATATGAGATCCGTACCACATTGGGTGAGGCTGGTTGCAGGAGAGTATGTTCAGTCCGTAGATGGAAAAATAATACACATATATACGAAGAAAAACAAAATATACAAGACAATCAAAACAGACATCCCCACTGCAAAGCCATCTTGGAATATGTGACTGATACTGTATCTATCACGTTGACATCTGTTTCTCTCTCCATCTCTTTCTTCATCTCTCTCTCTCTCTCACCCCTCTGCTCTCCACTTCTACCTTTCTGCCCCACTCCTCTTCCACCCTCCAGTCGAGCCCAGACGGGACTCCCAGCTCCCCCCAGTCCCCTCAGCCAGACACAGACTCTCTGGAGAAACCCAAGCTAAAGGCTGGAGGATCAGTGGAGAGCCTCCGGAGCTCCCTCAGTGGACAAAGCTCCATGAGTAAGAACTCTGTGTGTGTGTGTGTGTGTGTGTGTGTGTGTGTGTGTGTGTGTGTGTGTGTGTGTGTGTGTGTGTGTGTGTGTGTGTGTGTGTGTGTGTGTGTGTGTGTGTGTGTGTGTGGTACAGTACACATTAAGACACAAGGGGGCACTGTCATTACATCTCTCTGGCAACATTCTTATACAGACTTAACCCCTTATCAAGCCTGCTGTGTCAGCTAGTATACATCTCATCATCATTGTTATGATCTGAACTCCAAGTTATAGCTCTGTGTCACAACCACACCTACTCCCATTGGAGGGTTCAGAGATGACATGTGACATCATCTGGGCCTATCTGGTGAAAGCTTCTTCTCACGTTGTGACTGACCATGATCTTACCCTGGCATGTGTTCAGACAACTTGCCTAGTTAAATAAGGTTAAAAAAAGATAGAAGTTGTCTGAACACATGTATAATTATTCTGTCTGTCTCTCGTGTCTTGAGGTTAGAGTTAGACTAAGGTCTGTGAGGGCTGGGTTGATGTTTATTTGTTAGTTAATGAGAGAGAGTGTCCCTTGTTGACTGGTGTTGGCCTGGGCCCCTAGGGCCGGAGAGGCTGAGACACAAGCTAATTATTGAATAGGAAGGCTTTTTTCTCTGCTTCCTACACTCATCATTACAGATCAGACATCCAGAGAGACATCTATGGGTAGACAGCAGCATGTAATATACACACTGGCTACAAGTGATGGGCTGTTATTAATGTGTATTCACACATACTCTGGCTTTGTGTGAATAGATGAGTACATCTAACTCTCTCATTTAAAATAAATTGATGTTCACTTGCTCAGTTTCAAAGCACTGAAATCACATGAGTATTGAATACATCTATTTGGATGATATGAAATGTATATCTGTGGTTTGACCGTGTGTGGTCCTTGCATTGTGTGTTCCAGGTGGTCAGACGGTCAGCACCACAGACTCGTCAGCCAGTAACAGAGAGAGTGTTAAGTCTGAGGATGGAGATGACGAGGAGCCTCCCTACAGAGGGCCCTTCTGTGGCAGAGCACGAGTACACACTGACTTTACCCCTAGCCCCTACGATTCCGACTCCCTCAAACTAAAGGTAACATACACTTACTCACCTCCACACGTATAAACACACAGTCCCTACGGTACTAATTCTCTCAAATGAAGGGCAACACATAGACACTTATTGACTCATAAGCACAACCCTGAATTCATATACACCCTCAACAGACCATATTCACACACACACACACACACACACACACACACACACACACACACACACACACACACACACACACACTGTAACGGTTTTGACTTGAGGTTATTATTTATAGGGGTGCCAGGTAGGTTGTGCCTACCAGAGAAAACATTGGTTTCTCCTTTTAGTTTGGGTGGGAATGAGTCCCATCTGGTCCGTCAAGTCTACACCAATACAAAGGACTTATGTAAAAGTCAGGATGGAAATAAACTTTTCATAAACCCTTAAAACATTGGAAAGAACTTCAAAAACAACTATATTCTGTTGCGTGAGTTGTATTAGCAACAACAATGATTACACACACACATATAATAATATCACAATGAGTTCTGGTTCCTCCAGAAATGTCCTGTACCTCGGGCCTAAAAAGAGTCCTGCCCGGTAAAGGAGTTCAGTGAACTCAAGTGACTTTTGTCACGCGATGTTTGTCCGTTCATTCCGTGTAGCGTAAACCCAGTATTAAACATACAATCAATATAACAATTACTTTACCACAGAACTTTAAAGCGGATCAACTCTTAATTAAGTCCTCAACTACCACTAACTACACAAATCACAGTATACATCACATCCAAACAAATGAAATACCGTATACAAAAAGGTGGTAGTCAGTCGGTCAGTCAGACAATCCAATCCGCCAATAGATCTCCAGCGGAAAAAGGCCACGAAGAACGGAGAGGTGTAGTCCAGGGACGCGATGAGTGGATCCGATCCTGGGTAAACTCTCTTAGGCTACAAAACACACGTTTAACGGTAACAAAACAAACGGAATAGAGAAGCTTCGGAACTGAGGGTTGAACACATACTCATGCACGTCTCCATCACAACCCCCTTTCGTGCAGCTGATGCTGGCTATTTAATTGGGAATTAAAGGGAAAGCGCCCTATTGGAAGGAGCTGCACTGAGACGGTTCAGAAAAATTCAGGGCCGTCACACACCCCTCCCCTGGAAAAAGCCGACCATTGCCCTGGAAGGCACATCTTGGTCGGGGAAACCGAGAAAGGTCTCCTCATCACTTTCCTCTACAAAAATATTCATTACTTTTTGGAGCTCACGCTCCTCAGCTGAGGAGTCACAGGCCTTAAGGTGCGAGACTTCTGGGTCTGGGAATCCGAGAAAAGTATCCTCACTATCCTCTTCAAAGATATCCAGGACCTTGCGGCGCTCAATCGCCTCCAATTCCTCAGCCGAGGGGTAACAGGCCTTAAGGCGTGAGACATGGACGATGCGCATATCTTCACCTGTGTCCTCTTTCACCACTCGGTAGTTCAAAGGGCCCATCTGCTCCACAATCCTATATGGTCCTTGCCATTTAGGAGCGAGCTTGGCCGAGAAGAATTGTTCAGCTTTCGAGTAAGGATGAGAGCGAAGCCACACCCGATCACGAAGCTGGAACTGCATGTCTCGTCTGTTCTTATCATAATTTCTCTTCTGCTTGAGTCGAGCCTGGATCATGTTCTTTGAGACAAGAGCTCTCAAGTCATGGAGATGGCCTACCTGGTCATAGCAAGCAGCGTCTGGAGTAAGCTGCTGGGGCTGTAGCACCATATCCAAGGGTCCTCGGAGAGGACGACTTAGGTTCAGCTCTGCAGGTGTGACTCCAGTGGACTCTTGCACAGCAGAATTCAGGGCAAATCGAAACTCGTGAAGGTGCTTGTCCCAGTGTTTGTGCTGGGTCCCTACATAGGAAGCAATCATTGTCTTCAAGGTTCGATTTACTCTCTCAGTGAGATTGGTCTGTGGGTGATAGGCCGTGGTCAACTTCTGCCTCAGGTTCCATCTTTGGCAGGTCTCCTCAAAGAGATCAGAGACAAATTGGGAACCTCGATCAGACAGGATGTAATCAGGCACTCCCCAGCGAGTCAGGATCTCTTTCGTAAGGATGTTAGAGACGGTCCTTGCTGTGGCCTGACGCAGGGAAAAGAGTTCCACCCACTTTGAATAGTAATCAACAAAAACAAGTATGTACACATTCTGATTGGAGCTTCTAGGAAATGGACCCATCAAATCCACTCCTAACATTTCCCAAGGTCGGGTAACCACCGTTTGCTGCAACTTGCCAGCAGGCTTTCTACCTTCTGGTTTGTACATTTGACAAACCTGACAGTTTTGGATGTGTGACTTCACATCCATGCTCAGATGTGGCCAGTACAGTAACGCTTGCAACCGCTTGTAGGTTTTGAACCTGCCCAAATGACCAGCTAATGGGTCTTCATGGAAATGTTGAAGCAGTTGTAGGCGTGGAGTGTCCGGTATGTACATTTGGTAGAGTGTTCTGTGAGGTAGTTGTACGACTCGGTAGACTTTATCTTCAATGATGGTCAGCTTTGTGGTAGGATTGACCATCTTTTCTCCATCTTCCAGGATAGTCTGGTACAAAGCCTGTACTTCTGGATCATCCTGTTGAGCTTTCCATATGGCCTCATCAGAGATGGGAAAGTCCGTTTTGGGCGAGTCTCGACTGCTTGACAGGACAGTAGCACATGTAAGATCAGGGCCACCATTATCACAAGTAGGAGCTCTGGACAAGGCATCTGGAACAGTGTTGTATTTTCCTTTCCTGTATTCCACTGCAAATGTGAACTCTTGCAACCGTAGAGCCCATCTTATGAGTCTGGTGCTTGGTTTGTTGGTCTTGAACACCCACACAAGGGAGGAATGGTCAGTGACCACAGTGAAGTGTCTTCCCTCCAAGTAGTACCTCCACTTTTCCAAAGCCCAGACCACTGCAAGGCACTCTTGCTCTGTTGTGGAGTAGTTCCGTTCTGCTCCATTCAATGTCCGACTGGCGAACGCTAGCACTTCTTCAGTGCCAAGTCCAGTCTGTTGGACTAGGACAGCACCAAGTCCAACATCACTTGCATCAGTGTAAACAACAAAAGGGCAATCAAAGTTGGGATGACCTAAAATGGGAGGTGTGACGAGATGTCGTTTCAGGGTTTCAAAGGAAGTCTGGCACTCTGCCGTCCATTGGAATTTCGCTCCTTTTCGCTTCATCGCGTTGAGGGGTTCTGCCACCTGGGAGAAGTTCGACACAAACCGATGGTACCATCCAGCCATACCAAGGAACCGTTGAAGGGCCTTGAGTGTGGTTGGCACAGGGAAGTCTTGTACAGCCTTTGTCTTTTCAGGATCCACATGAATGCCGTCGAAAGACACAATATGGCCAAGGAACTTCAGGGAGGTTTGGCAGAAGTTGCTCTTCTTCATATTTAAGGTCAGACCAGCTTCTCTTAGCTTGTCCAACACTGCTTGAAGATCTTGAAAGTGTCTTTCTCTGTTCTGAGAGTAGATAATTATATCGTCCAGGTATACGAAACAGATCTTCCCTTTGAGCTCACCTAACGCAATCTCCATGAGTCTTTGGAAAGTGGCAGGGGCATTCTTTAATCCAAAGGGCATCACCTTAAAGGAAAACAAGCCCTCGGCACAGACAAACGCAGTCTTGTCCTTGCTTTCCTGGTCCATCTCAACCTGCCAATAACCACTATTGAGGTCAAGGGTAGTGAACACAACAGCGCCAGACAATGACTCCAGGATCTCATGGATGGTGGGAAGAGGATAGGCATCAGTCTGGGAAACATTGTTGGTCTTCCTATAGTCCACACAAAATCTAAGACCACCAGTCTTTTTTGGGATGAGGACAACAGGAGCAGCCCAGGGAGAGGAGGAACGTTCTATTATATCTTGTGTTAACATATCATTAATGAGTCCCTTTTGGATGATTAGCTTCGCTGGGGACAAACGATATGGCTTTTGCTTGATCGGCATTTCCTGTGTAAGGAATATTTTGTGCTTCAGGAGCCTGGTGCGTCCCAGCTTTGAAGTACATACATCAGCATTATTCTGCAGCTGTTCCAACAGCCTTAACTCCTCTGGCTGTTCCAGCTGAGCTCTTCTCACAGCCTGTAAAAGGAGATCGTCAGAAGGATTATAGAGTGGTACCGGAGCAATGGCAGAGAAGACTGCCACATTTGAACCCCAATCATGTAACTTCATAGCTTCTGATTGGAAGAAATGCTTCTCGCTCGGATTGTATGGAAACCAGTAGCAATTGTGTGCGATATCAATCTGGACACCACTGAAGTACATGAAATCAATTCCCAACACGACAGGAAAAGCAAGGTTCCTGGTTTGTAGGATAACAGAAGGAATCATATAGGAGCGGTTACACAGGCGGAACTCTACCTCACTCCATCCAAGTGGTCGTCTAGCCTCACCATCAGCCAGATAGAGTGGACCTTCTGTCCACGGCTTCAAGTGGTATTGTGGACCGTTAACCTCCTTCCACAGTTTCTCATTGAGCAGTGTGTAGGATGACCCGGTATCCAAGATGGCTCTTCCTGTCCATGGGCCTATGGACAGGGGTAACACCAGTTGGTGCGGTATTAACTGAAAGGAAGGGGATGTCGATGGGGGGGCGTAGGCAGTGACTCTTGGGGTTTCAGCTCTGGTTAAAGCACCCAGAGAAGGATGGTCATTGCTGCGAAGAGAGTTAGGTGTGTTGGCCTGTTGTGATTTGTGGTTTCTGGAAGGGTTTACTTGATACGGTCTTGGACATGTAGCTGAAGAATGTCCCTTTTGGCTACATCTCCAACAAAACATGAGAGGGGTCTTGGTTGGAGACTCGGGCTGTTGTTGATAGTCTGTCTTGGGTGTCTGTTTCTTTCTCTGGTCATATTGCTGTTGGCATTCTCTGTCCTTCTCAAACTGCTGTCCCAAGCGAACCAGTCCATCGACAGTGGTGACTCGTTCTCGGAGTTGACTGGCTAGTAGTGGGTTGATGTTCTTCAAGATCAATTTAATGACCTCTTCCTCCTCAATGCCAGGTTTCCACCTTCTGCACAGGGAGTGGTAACCGTATGCAAAGTCACGGATACTCTCTTTCTCTCTTTGTACTCGATTTCTGACTCTGTCTGCCAATTCATCTGTGTAGTCCTCAGACAGAAATGCAGAGGAAAACTTGGCCTCAAAGTCAGCCCAGGAGGTAGTGGTGAGACGTGCCACATCCCACCAGTCTCGAGCTGTTCCATGCAACACATTCCTCAATGTGGCAAGGAGTTCTTCGTCAGCCAGGGGATTGAGGGCAAGAAAGTCACGACATCTTTCTAGATACATTAGCGGATCAGGACTGTCATCTTTTTTCCCAAAGGTGGGAAATTGCAATTTAATGGGCATCGCCCCCAGATGAAGTCTACTCAAATCACCACGAACAAACGAGCTAGGAGGGATTGAGGAAGTAGAGGGGGAGTGCGTTATCGGACAATGAAAATGAACACCAGGATGCATGGTGGATTGCATCCTGCAAGGGGTGGCTGCAGCATGGCCTGGTCTTGGCTGTTCAGAGGTGCCACCTTGGCCCTCAGTGGTCTGAACTGAAGTGGACACCAGGGAAACTCTGTGTAAGGAGTTGTGCCTAATGGAGGCCATGTCCACAGACACGTCATCCAACATTTTAACACAATTAGAGAGCTCTGTCTGCAAGTGGTCTACAGTGTTAACCATGGGAGAAAAAACAGAATTAACATCCTTGAGGACCTCAGTGTGGTGATGTTGCAGGCGCCATTGGAGAGTGGCAGTGAGTTGGTTTCGTTGGTAGTCAAACTGCCTGTCCATGGCACCAGTCATTTCCCGTCTTCCACTCTCACTGAGCTCTGTCAGCGTGTGGGTTAGAGTGCTCAGTGAGTTTCTGAATTCCATGGCACTCTGTTGTTGCTCTTCCCTCAGACATTTGAATTTATGGTGGATAAGAGTTTGGAGATGTTGTTGAGTCCGACGAATATCAAGGATGTCACCTTGAAGTTGTAAGACTACAACCTCTGGAGATAAACCAGACAATGGAGGAAGGTTGGGTGTCAGAGGGAGGACTAGCTCAGTACTTCCACACAGATCCATGTCAATAAGTGAGTAACTGGTTAGACCTCCTGTGGCCTGTGGCTCAGGCCGAGCATTCAGATTCCCAGGGCTCTGGCCCAAATCAACTCCATTATCTCCATTCACATTATGATTTGTATTGTCAGCTTGAAGGTCAGAATGGCCCTGTGTATTCCCATTGACAGGTATGACATGGATGAGCACATTATCTTGGGGTGAATCCATTGTTTTAATTCCACACAAAATATTTGCTTTGGTTAGTTCTCAATGTTGAGCTGTCCCATCTGGGGTGCCATTTTTTATGTAACGGTTTTGACTTGAGGTTATTATTTATAGGGGTGCCAGGTAGGTTGTGCCTACCAGAGAAAACATTGGTTTCTCCTTTTAGTTTGGGTGGGAATGAGTCCCATCTGGTCCGTCAAGTCTACACCAATACAAAGGACTTATGTAAAAGTCAGGATGGAAATAAACTTTTCATAAACCCTTAAAACATTGGAAAGAACTTCAAAAACAACTATATTCTGTTGCGTGGGTTGTATTAGCAACAACAATGATTACACACACACATATAATAATATCACAATGAGTTCTGGTTCCTCCAGAAATGTCCTGTACCTCGGGCCTAAAAAGAGTCCTGCCCGGTAAAGGAGTTCAGTGAACTCAAGTGACTTTTGTCACGCGATGTTTGTCCGTTCATTCCGTGTAGCGTAAACCCAGTATTAAACATACAATCAATATAACAATTACTTTACCACAGAACTTTAAAGCGGATCAACTCTTAATTAAGTCCTCAACTACCACTAACTACACAAATCACAGTATACATCACATCCAAACAAATGAAATACCGTATACAAAAAGGTGGTAGTCAGTCGGTCAGTCAGACAATCCAATCCGCCAATAGATCTCCAGCGGAAAAAGGCCACGAAGAACGGAGAGGTGTAGTCCAGGGACGCGATGAGTGGATCCGATCCTGGGTAAACTCTCTTAGGCTACAAAACACACGTTTAACGGTAACAAAACAAACGGAATAGAGAAGCTTCGGAACTGAGGGTTGAACACATACTCATGCACGTCTCCATCACAACCCCCCTTTCGTGCAGCTGATGCTGGCTATTTAATTGGGAATTAAAGGGAAAGCGCCCTATTGGAAGGAGCTGCACTGAGACGGTTCAGAAAAATTCAGGGCCGTCACAACACACACACACACACACACACACACACTTGATGAGTGATAGTTTTAGCGTTTTCTCATGTGAATGTGTTTTGTGTCTTCCAGAAAGGGGATGTGATCGACATCATCAGTAAGCCACCCATGGGGACGTGGATGGGCCTGCTCAATAACAAGGTGGGCACCTTTAAGTTCATCTATGTGGACGTGCTGAGTGAGGAGGAGGAGAAGCCCAAGAGACCCGTAAGGAGAAGGAGGAAGGGCAGACCTCCCAAACCCACCTCTGTAGAAGAGCTGCTGGAACGCATCAACCTCAAGGTACACACTGGACACACACTCCTTTACACACAAACACACATGCATTTGTTTAACACACTCACAAACATGCACACGAATACACATACATACAACTCTATACAAACCTCACACACCAATGCTAAGGTGTTCTGTACACGGTGAATAGCAGTCCTGCAACTTCCCTCCTACAGTCAGAATCATATCCTAACCATCTAAAAAAAACACCCTGCCTCTTCTGTCAACCACCCAGCCTAGGCAGCTCAGCCTCCCCAGGGAGAGAGCACCGTAGGTGGGCTGTTTCTGGATGAGCCCAGCCTGATGAAGCTCTGACATGACAGATTACAGACTAGGCTATGTCCCTGGCTCTCCCCTACTCAAGGACATAAGTAACATAACGGTACATTATCATTGCCTGGGCAGATCAGAGACTATATTACAGAGTTGAAGACCTCCCATAAGTCCACTACTATCCTACTATATACAGTACATGTGCATCAAGGTACACATGTCATCTCCGTCGTCACATACGTAGTTGTGAGTTCGGGGAGTGGGAGAGCAGACTAAACACACAACCTCCTAAACCCACCATTAACAACTGGTGACCATGCGAAGACATTATACTGAGACTGTTCCACCTTGTTCTGTTTCTGTTTCATGTCACGCTCTGGATAAAGAGTGTTTTTGGCAAGTATTTATTTAGATTTCTCTTTTGTTTATTTAAAAGGAGAACTAGGGAAAAGGTTTTTGTCCAGATTTGGTTAGCGAGTTGAGATACATTTACTGATGCAGGTTTACTGGTGATTGAATCAAGGATACAGTATGTACACCTTAAAGTGACAAGAAAAAGCTGACTAACAAAAGTAAGAAGAGTAAGACGCCGTGATAACCTTGCTGACTAATTCTACATAAAACAGAGCTCATTGTGGTCAGGGCGTTGCTAAAAACACAACGACAAAGTGGAGTGCGCTTCGGAGTAGCCATCTTTTTTATATTTTGATCTATGTTTTCTCTTTTGAAATCTTCCATTTCAACTTGATTGTAGGGTTGTCTTGTAGGAAATGTGCTTTTACCTTCAAATATGCTTTTACCTTCAAATATGCTAGGATGTTACATGAAATACGAAGATCCTTCAAATGAGAAGGTTGTGTAGAGTAGTGGTCTTTGGTTTTGTCTCATCCTTCTTTATCTTAGCAGAAATAGAGCTGAAAGTCAGTTTTAGCTAAGGACGGAAGTCTCGGTGGTTACAGTGGTGACATGCAGTCTGTGTGTATTCTACCCTTTAGATGTGTGGGTTGGACAAAACTTTAGACTGAACCAGTTTCCACAATCTCCTTGTTGAAAGGGCTGAGATGTTAACTTTAGCTGTGCCTGTTCCGAAACACACAGAGGGTGTAGTGTGATATTTTAGACCGTGATTTCTGGTGTCCTCCCACCAAGAGATAACACCACAGGGTGTAATGACTAGCTTTGTGCTCTTGTTAAATTGTGTGTGTATCCTCCTTGTCGCCTGTGGTGAAAGGTGTGGTAGAGAATCTCCTCTACCTCATCCCTCTCTTTCCCACCCTTCCCAACTCTTCCCTCCTTTTCTGTAGCCACATTGGTCAATTTCTTTTACCTCATTGTGTATATTTTTACAAGATTAACATTTTGCCCATGTCTTTGAAAACTGGTGCTAGGCCATTTTATCTGTTTAGCTTATAACAGTTACAGTCACGCAAGGGGTAGGAAAAGACTATCTGGAATCAGTTGTAAAGAACATGAGATAACCAGAGCCTCTCCCCTCTCCTCTTCTTTCTCATCGCCTCTCCTCCAGGAGCACATGCCTACCTTCCTGTTTAACGGTTATGAGGACCTGGACACCTTCAAGCTGCTGGAGGGGGAGGATCTAGATGAGCTCAACATCAAAGACCCTCAACACAGAGCTGTGCTGCTCACCGCTGTGGAGCTACTGCAAGAGTATGACAGTGAGTACACACACACACATGAACTCACGTGCGCACACACTCACACAAACCTTTCGCTCTGTCTGTTTGACTGCATTGTCTCTATGATTCCTACACTACATTGTTGTGTAAGTTTCTGTATATCTGACTATATGGTTTCTGTGTGTTGTGTGTGTCTGTAGGCAGCAGCGACCCTGAGCGGAGCGGTCTGTCAGGCTCTCAGGAGAAGCTGCTATCAGAGGGCCACATCCTGGTGGGCGACTCACCACGTGACTCTGGCTGCTATGAGAGCAATGAGAACCTGGAGAATGGTAATGACTAGCATAGCTTTCCTATAATGGGATTAGCCTGGTGTTAGCCTAGCCTGGGCCTAGTCTAGCACTACAGTGACTGTGGCTCCTATGATTCCTCTTCCACCTACTCTTCCATGCTATGCTTCTGCATTCTAACATGAACTATCCTTCATCACTCTCCATTGGACCAAGGCCAGCCAATCAAACCTCCACTCTTTATCCGCCATGTCTGTCTCCTAGCCCCACCCACTTCACACCCCCACTCACCTCCGCCCCACCTACCTGCGTAGTTTATTTTTCTCATTGTCTCTCCACTCTCTCTTTCCACTGCTCTCTCCATCTCCAGGCTGTCTCTTCACACCCCCACTCACCTCCGCCCCACCTACCTGCGTAGTTTATTTTTCTCATTGTCTCTCCACTCTCTCTTTCCACTGCTCTCTCCATCTCCAGGCTGTCTCTTCACACCCCCACTCACCTCCACCCACCTAGCTGCGTAGTGTCGTAGTGAGGGGAGTGATGCATCCCCCATCTCCTTTTTTCTGTTTCTTTTTCTCATTGTCACACCACTCTCTCTTTCCACTGCTCTCTCCATCTCCAGGCTGTCTCTGTCTTCACTGCAGAAGCTCTATCCTAGGGGACAAGACTCTGACCCCCAGGCCTAGATCACTAGTCTACCCTACAATGAGGCCCTATGTACAAAGGGAACAACACCCCACATCTCAAATGCACCCAACTACTCTGGTCAACTCAATTCCAGTGCCGATGTTCCTCCCATCTCACAATGGACAGAGAACCCCTACTCCTCATCCTCCGCCCCAGGAGGTTGAGTGGTTGCTGGGAGACCAGTCCAATTATGACACGATGAGAGAGTGTTTCTTTTGAAAGTTGTTATTGTAAAAGCGGAGATCTTGTAAAGTATTAAGTCACTGCCCAATAATTGCCTGTAGTATGGCTCTGTAGGTGGTGTGGGAGTGGACCACTCTGCTTCCATTAGCCTAGTGCTGGCTCAATCTCTGTTCTACCTGCCATTTCAAGTCACGTAAAAAATGTCTTTATTTTCAATAATGACCATGTTACACAATGTGCCTAAACAACCCCCAAAAATCTTGGATTAAAATGTGTTTGTTTTTTTATGATAGTGGATATATATAAAAAAAAGCATATTTTCTAATTATGGAAGTGTATTTCAGATCTATATTTGTGAGAACGTTTAGTGTAAAGTTATAACTCCTTAAAAAGACTTGTTTTGCTTTCCGCCTAAAGTTGAGTTATCTTCAATCTTAACTCAAACCTTTGCTTGAATCATTGACTTCTCTGTCTATGTTTTCTCTCTGTTCTGTTCTATGTGTGTGTGTCATAACTGTTCTAAAAGATGTGCAATCTGCTACAGTAGAAATTTGAGTTGTGGAATAAACCACTTCTTTGATTTAAGTTACTTTGGCCTGCTTGCTTCATTTCATGTCTCCTCCTTCTTTCTTCGTGTCTCTTTTTTCTCCATCTCAGTCGTTAACACTCCTCATTAGCTGCATAACATTCAGTGTACATTCTGCATTTTAATTTAGTTTTGTTTTAATTAATAAACTCTTCTTCCACTGTGCCTTTACTCAGTCGCTATGATAATCCAATCTGCATTATTCTGCCTCATAAATTCTCTACTACAGCCATACAGATGTAGGATCTTAATTTGATCAACCTGTTGCAGGAAAATTTCCTGCAATCCAGGACATTTTAAACTTGTCGTGGTTTAAAATGTACTGGGAAGTTTGTCATTTTGTCATTTCTATTAATTTCCACAAAATGTATCCTACAAAAATGTCCATCAATTACAATCCACATAATAATTCACATTTTCTGTTGACGCGGGATTATTTTCCTGCTGTAGCAAACTGGCTCAAATTAAGATTTTACATCTGTACCTGTCTTAACCATCCTCTTGCATGCATTATGACTTTATATATACAGTACCAGTCAAAAGTTTGGACATGTCACGTTTTATAGTGATCAGAGACAGGCGCAGTAGCCACCCTTTGCCTTGATGATAGCTTTGCACACTCATGGCATTCTCATATAAAATATATTTTGATTTGTTTAACACTTTAACACTACCTGTAGTGTCATGTGGTCGAAGGCCGAGCAGTTGCCATACCAGGCAGTGATGAACTAGTCAGGATGCTCTTGATGGATGCAGCTCGATGCAGCTGTAGAACTTTTTGAGGATCTGAGGACCCATGCCAAATATTTTCAGTCTCCTGAGAGGGAATAGGCGTTGTCGTGCCCTCTTCACGACGGTCTTGGTATGTTTGGACCATGATAGTTTGCTGGTGATGTGGACACCAAGGAACTTGAAGCTCTCAACCTGCTCCACTACAGCCACGTCGATGAGAATGGGGGCGTTCTCAGCACTCCTTTTCCTGTAGTCCACAATCATCTCCTTTGTCTTGATCACGTTGAGGGAGAGGTAGTTATCCTGGCACCACACTGCCAGGTCACAGACCTCCTCCCCTAAAAGCTGTCATCGGCAAACTTAATGATGGTGTTGGAGTTGTGCTTGGCCATGCAGTAATGGGTGAACAGGGAGTACGGGAGGGGACTGAGCACGCACCCCTGGGGGTGGCCTGTCAGGAAGTCCAGGATCCAGTTGCAGAGGGGTGTGTTTAGTCCCAGGGTCCTGAGCTTAGTGATGAGCTTTGAGGGCACTATGGTGTTGAATGCTGAGCCATAGTCAATGAGTAGCGTTCACACATAGGTGTTCCTTTTGTCCAGGTGGGAAAGTGTGGAGTGCAATAGAGATTGCGTCCTCTGTGGATCTGTTGGATCTGGTTTGCAAATTGGAGTGGGTCTAGGGTTTCTTGGATAATGGTGTTGATGTGGGCCATGACCAGCCTTTCAAAGCACTTCATGGCTACAGACATGTAGGCAGTGTTCTTGGGCACAGGGACTATGGTGGTGTGATTGAAACATGTTGGTATTACAGACTCTGTTAGGGACAAGTTGAAAATGTCAGTGAAGTAATTTGCCAGTTGGTCAGCGCATGCTTGGAGTACATGTCCTGGTAATCTGTCTGGCCCTGCGGCCTTGTGAATGTTGACTTCTTTAAAGGGCTTACTCACATCGGCTAACGAAAGCGTGCTCACACAATCACACAGTCCGGAACAGCTGGTGCTCTCATGCATGCTTCAGTGTTGCTTGCCTCGAAGCGATCATAGCAATATTTTAGCTTGTGTCACTGGGCACCTCGCAGCTGGGCTTCCCTTTGTAGTTCGTAATAGTTTGCAAGTCCTGCCACATCCTCGGAGTTGGTGCAGTACGATTCAATCTTAGTCCTGTATTTACCCTTTGCCTGTTAGATGGCTCGAGGGTCTAGCGAGATTTCTTATAAGCTTCCGTGTTAGATTCCCGCTCCTTGAAAACGGCAGCTCTACCCTTTAGCTCAGTGCGGATGTTGCCTGTAATCCATGGCTTCTGGTTGGGGTATGTACGTACAGTCACTGTGGGGGCGACGTCATCGATTAACGAAGCCAGTGACTGATGTGGTGTACTCCTCAATGCCATCGGAAGAATCCCGGAACACATATAACATATATTCCAGTCTGTGCTAGCAAAAGAGTCATGTAGCTTAGAATCTGCGTCATCTGACCACTTCCATATTGAGCGAGTCACTGGTACTTCCTGCTTTAGTTTTTGTAAGCAGGAATCAGGAGAATAGAGTTATGGTCAGACTTGCCAAATGGAGGGTGAGGGAGACACGTCTCTGTGTGTGGAGTAAAGGTGGTCTAGAGTTTTTTTCACTCTGGTTTAACATGCTGGTAGAAATGAGGTAAAACGGATTTAAGTTTCCCTGCATTGAAGTCGCCGGCCACTAGGAGCGCCACCTCTGGATGAGCATTTTCTTGTTTACTTATGGCCTTATACAGCTCGTTGAGTGTGGTTTTAGTTCCAGAATCGGTTTGTAGTGGTAAATAGACAGCTATGAAAAATATAGAAGAAAACTGTTGGTAAATAGTGTGGTCTATAGCTTCTCATGAGATACTCTACCGCAGGTGAGCAAAACCTTGAGACTTCCTAAATATTAGATTTTGTGCACCAGCTGTTATTTACAAATAGACACAGACCGCCACCCCTTGTCTTACCAGAGGCAGCTGTTCTATCTTTCCGATGCACAGAACCCAGCCAGCTGTATGTTATCCATGTTGTTGTTCAGCCACGACTCAGTGAAACATAAGATATGACAGTTTTGAATGTCATGTTGGTAGGTTAGTCTTGATTGGAGCTCAGCATCATGAAGAACAAGGAACACACCAGGCAGGTCCGAGTTACTGTTGTGAAGAAGTTTAAAGCCGGATTTGGATACAAAAAGATTTCCCAAGCTTTAAACATCCCAAGGAGCACTGTGCAAGCGATAATATTGAAATGGAAGGAGTATCAGACCACTGCAAATCTACCAAGACCTGGCCGTCCCTCTAAACTTTCAGCTCATACAAGGAGAAGACTGACCAGAGATGCAGCCAAGAGGCCCATGATCACTCGGGATGAACTGCAGAGATCTACAGCTGAGGTGGGAGACTCTGTCCATAGGACAACAATCAGTCGTATATTGCACAAATCTGGCCTTTATGGAAGAGTGGCAAGAAGAAAGCCATTTCTTAAAGATATCCATAAAAAGTGTTGTTTAAAGTTTGCCACAAGCCACCTGGGAGACACACCAAACATGTGGAAGAAGGTGCTCTGGTCAGATGAAACCAAAATTGAACTTTTTGGCAACAATGCAAAACGTTATGTTTGGCGTAAAAGCAACACAGCTCATCACCCTGAACACACCATCCCCACTGTCAAACATGGTGGTGGCAGCATCATGGTTTGGGCCTGCGTTTCTTCAGCAGGGACAGGGAAGATGGTTAAAATTGATGGGAAGATGGATGGAGCCAAATACAGGACCATTCTGGAAGAAAACCTGATGGAGTCTGCAAAAGACCTGAGACTGGGACGGAGATTTGTCTTCCAACAAGACAATGATCCAAAACATAAAGCAAAATCTACAATGGAATGGTTCAAAAATAAACATATCCAGGTGTTAGAATGGCCAAGTCAAAGTCCAGACCTGAATCCAATCGAGAATATGTGGAAAGAACTGAAAACTGCTGTTCACAAATGCTCTCCATCCAACCTCACTGAGCTCGAGCTGTTTTGCAAGGAGGAATGGGACAAAATTTCAGTCTCTCGATGTGCAAAACTGATAGAGAAATACCCCAAGCGACTTACAGCTGTAATCGCAGCAAAAGGTGGCGCTACAAAGTATTAACTTAAGAGGGCTGAATAATTTTGCACGCCCAATTTTTCAGTTTTTGATTTGTTAAAAAAGTTTGAAATATCCAATAAATGTTGTTCCACTTCATGATTGTGTCCCACTTGTTGTTGATTCTTCACAAAAAAATACAGTTTTATATCTTTATGTTTGAAGCCTGAAATGTGGCAAAAGGTCGCAAAGTTCAAGGGGGCCGAATACTTTCGCAAGGCCCTGTATATTGGACATGGTCTTCAGAGCATAACTGTTACATAACTGTGATCCACTTTGAATTGTCATACTTGTTTCTCCGGACATTACAATGAGCTACAAAGAGAAAACTACAAATTTACCACTATCACAAAGAATCAGCATTGCTCAGTGTCTGTGTTTAAACATTGATTTATTTTGAAAAGCAGACATCTGACTTTGGGGTCAATATTTTTTATTATGCCCTGATAGCAAGTCTTGAATATCTATTAAACAAATGATTGGAAGCTAGCCTGAGATAGGGGATAGCTGGGACAAATATCAGGCAACATTGTGGGTGAAATTGGCAGTAACAAGCACATTGAAACACCACATTAACTTCAATGACGTCAGACTGACTTCAATCTACATCAATCTTTTAATGCTGTCCAAATTAGTAGAGATAAATGACTGATTTGTGTATGATGTGTGTGATGTCATTTCACTATTCATTATTGCATGAGGCTTGCCATGCGGTATCTAGTGCTCTTTTACACATGTGTTCATGTTGTTCCAATAAGCCATGATGGTAAATTGGCCTCTAACCTCCTACTTTTATACCTGCGTCTGAAATTGTATTATGATAATAGCACCATCGGGAATAAGAAAGTATAGTCCTCCATAGAACTGGGACCATAAACTGAAAATGATCTGCACTGACCATCATGGACATTTTGTTGATATCGTTCATAGCGATGAATAACCTACAGGGTTATGAAATGAAGAACTTTTGCTAATATGGGTGATTGTTAAAGGATAGTTTGCGATTTTCCCCAGAGTCAGATAAACTCGTGGGTACCATTTTTATGTCTCTGCGTCCAGTATGAAGGAAGTAAGAGGTAGTATCGCCAGCTAATGCTAACTAGCTTAACGCAAAGACTGGAAGGTGTAGGGTTTGAATGGTAATATAAATAAATACTGTGGTGCACATTGTTATGAACATATCATTCTATATATCCTTATCATGATAATTCAGTAAATTACATTTTGCTATGGATTTTTGTCCATATCGCCCAGCTCTAGTACTCCACATCTCCCCCACTTGGCAGTATTGCACTCATAAGGCTATAATCACAAAAATATAATTTTCTTGTTGTTGTTATTACACTAGCTAGTTCACCGTAAAGCATTCTAGTTTTGTCTTAGCTATGTCATACCTACATAAACATGTGGTGTAAGTAGAATATGCAGTATGACATATGGATTTATACTGTAACATGCATGTTTTCATGCTTTCTACTGACAGATAACCCATGACCCTGAGTCCAACTGTACTCTTAATCATGATCAACATTCTGATGTATAAGGCTGTGGGTCAGAGGCTGAACAATAGAAGAGGAACACTTCAGTGTCACTGCTGTAAAGCTCTGTGTGTGAACGGGATTGTTTCAGATTCACATGTCCTCTTAGAGGAAGTTCACATTCACTGCTGTAAAGCTCTGTGTGTGAACGGGATTGTTTCAGATTCACATGTCCTCTTAGAGGAAGTTCACATTCACTGCTGTAAAGCTCTGTGTGTGAACGGGATTGTTTCAGATTCACATGTCCTCTTAGAGGAAGTTCACATTCACAGCTGATAGTGATATATTAAAAATGCTGTACAAATGGCACAGAACCCATAGTGACATGAAACCCATTACATCCAATACATGCAGTAAGTACACCTTAGTATCAGTTCTCAGTTTTGTTATGTCCCTATCGAGGTCTGTTTTAGTTCAAAGTCTGGGGATATGTTTATGCAACCGTTCCCAGCTCTAAAATGAAGAGGGATATGTTTTACTGTGTTTCAGGCAAGACCAGGAAGACATCTCGCTCCAACCGCTCCTCTGCGGGTCTCCAGTCCCCAGACTACCCCACCCTGCCCATGACCCAGTCCACTGAGGCCCTGCAGCAGAGCAAACTGGAGCGCACAGCCAAGTTCACAAAGCACTTCTTTCTCAAGCCCACCCTGAGGGGCTTCAGCCTGCTGGGGCTGAGGAAGGGCCCCCGCCGGACCCCCATGCCGGCCAGCCGCAGCTGTGAGGACCTGGACGGGCCCCCGGAGGCTACTGGCCCCCAGGCCTGGAAGAGATCCCACTCCCTCGGGGACCTCCACTGGGAGCAGGCCTTCGACCAGAAGAAGGACTACAGCCTGGAGGTCAAGCCTGCTAAAGGTGTCTCCAAGTCGGGTAACAGCAGCAGGGAGAAGGGCCTCCAGGGTCATGGAGATGGGAGTTCATCACTGGCTCAGAATGGAGGGAGTGCTGTGAGCCCGAAAGGGCGTTCTGACCAACCCCCTGTGCCCTCCCAGCTGCCCCTCAGACCCCCCTGTCCCACCGCCCCGCTTCCCCAGCCCCAGGAGACCCTCCCCAGCCCTCCTGAACCCCAGCTGAGGGAGAGGAGCATCCGGACTCACCCCAAAAAGCCCCCAGTGCCCCCTCCCGTTCCAGTCAAGAAATCCAAGGAGCGCCTGGCCAATGGGATACGCCACCGCTCCCTTGTCCTTTCCTCCCCCACTCATTCCTATACCTCCACCCACTCTCATCCCCCCAGCCCTGTCATCAGCAGCCCCAGTGCTCCAGCCCTCCCCAGTAAGGCCTCCAGTACCCCTGCCTCCCCCTCTCCAGCCTCCCCTGCCTCCACCACCACCGGCTGTCCAGAGCCAGAGGAACCAGGCACCCCCCCAGCCGTGCCCCCTCCCTGGTTGTCTGACCTGCCCGAGACGGCCTGCCCTCAGGCTCAGATCCAGGGCGGTGGTGGCAAGATGGCGGTGGCCAGGAAGGTGTCCTATGCTAAAATGGCAGTCGATCTCCACAGTGTGCTGGAGCAGAGACTGGAGGCCGAGGGCATCGACCTCACAGAGGAACCCTACTCAGACAAAGTCAGTTACCACCACAGCCTGTATCTATGGTTATGTACCTGTTATTACTGTGTAGAATACACACACACACCCATCCACCACAGCCTGCTTCTATGGTTATGTACCTGTTATTACTGTGTAGAATACACACACACACACAACCTCCACATCCTCACTCACACTCACAGGCCAGTTTGTCACAGCTAGGGGTTATACAGGACACACGTAGATGTGGGTATGCTTCTTTAAGACCATCTCACAACTAAAGAAATGAAAAAAAAACACTTTAAAAAACAGTGCAGATTGCACCACTGGCCCACTCTGTGAGAGAGTACATTAGAAGTCAGTGTAGGAATCTACTAAAGGACACACTCCAGGTCAATAAATACATTATTAGAAGCATTAGAAGGTTGTGTTTTTGTCTCCTGGCCGTCAAGGCCTTTTGATTCTCCGTTTTGATTACTGCACTCAGACATAACAAGACTGTATCCTGTATCCTGTCATATGGCTCTCGCTTCCTGTCAACAGTGGCAGTGGGTTGCTTTGGTATCCATACAGCAGAAAGAAAGATAGAAAGATAGAGAGAAAAAGAAAAAAGAGGGGGCAGAAAGAGAGAGATAGACAATGAAGGGAAAATCTTCTGTAGGAGGCTGAAGCTCAGTGAAGGCAGGCGGCTTGGGGTTATTAAACAGTCAGACACCGTGCCGGAGTCCAACACACAGACAGACAGACAGACAGACAGACAGACAGACAGACAGACAGACAGACAGACAGACAGACAGACAGACAGACAACAACACTGCACTGCACTGCACTGTACTGCTGGGTTTATATTAGTGAGGAATAATGCTGCAGTGCAGAGACACTGTCCAGTCACTAGGGGTGCCGTCTTCGGAGAAGGGCTTTGTTAGGTTCAGACAGGAGACTTGGCTGTGGCTCTACATCTACATACACTCTCCATCTCTCTATTCCTTCACCCTGAGTGGCCTCCGGTCCAGGTTGGCTGGGTTGTCCTGGACTGGAAATGACTCCAGGTGTCTGGAGCTTTTGACAGAGAGAGAGAGAGAGAGAGAGAGAGAGAGAGAGAGTTTTAAAAGTTTTCCCCCACTGAATTCCCTTTTATTCTCTGTTCATGCATGGCAACCATTGGCTAGTCTAGTCCAGCTATGACATGTTATGGGATCTCCCGCATCGTTTGTGTGTCTCTGTAACTGAGCTTATCTCCCAGCCAATGGGCTCGTCAGTTGGCCAGTGTTTTGACTCGTTATTTCACATTATTAGTCTACTTCAATCCCTCATGAACAGACAGAAACTGGGCCTCTCCAGACTCATAATGTTTAAATGAGCAAATAAAGTGAGAGAGCTAGCTCCTACATCAGCCCCTGGTGTCTGAGCTGTTCGAAAACATTCAGTTCTTGTAGAGACTTAGGTTGACAAACTGTGACCGTAGTCAATAAAAGTGCATAGTACAGTCTGCATTTTGTGTTTAGATCTGTGACTTTATGGTGTTGACTGGGGCCGACAGACATTTCTATTTAAACGGAGCGAGGAGTCACTATGGTTTCTGATTGGCTTGTCTAATCTGGGCGTAGGCTGTGGGGGAGAGAATTCCACTAGCCCTTTGAAATATGGGCTTAAGTTTTCTCTGCCTAGCATCCCAGATTTATTACAGATTTACTTCAGGTCATGGTTACTTAGGGTTTTCATGGTTGGGGTTTTAGTATCAGTATTGAGTTGTTGTGCCCACAGGGATAGGGTATCTATCAATGGAAACCACTTCTCCTAATGTGCATGAGTTCTCATGCCAACATTTTTCAAGTGTGTATGCGTGTGCGCGTGTTTGTTTGTGTGTATGCATTTGTCTGTGTCCCTCTCCTACTCTCCCCACTCATCCATAGTCTCTCTCTCTCCATTTCTCTCTCCCTCCAGCATGGTCGGTGTGGTATCCCCCAGCCCCTGATGCAGCGCTACAGTGAGGACTTGGAGCAGCCAGTGAAGGATGTGGCCTCCAACATGGACCAGGTTCGCGTCAAGCAGCTCCGTAAGCAGCACCGCATGGCTGTGAGTACTTTATGGGACAGATTCAATAAGCATTTACATGGTCTTCAAATCAAAGTCAATTTGTCACATGTGCCGAATACAACACGTGTAGGTAGACCTTACAGTGAAATGATTACTTACAAGCTGTTAACCAACAATGCAGTTTTAAGAATATACCTACAAAAATCGACCAGGGCAAAGTCAGCACCTGTTCTTTTCCTCTAATGATATGTTTAATATATGCTTTTACTGTAGTGGGCTAAATCAGAGTGTTTCTTGGTAGTATTAAACAAATATGGTCTAAGAAGACACCTGTACCAAATCAAATCACATTTTATTGGTCACATACACATATTTAGCAGATGTTATTGCAGGTGTAGTGAAATGCTTGTGTTCCTAGCTCCAACAGTGCAGTAGTATCCAACAATTCACAAAAATACACACAAATTTAAAAGTAAAATAACGGAATTAAGAAATATATAAATAATGTCAGAGTGGCATTGACTAGAATACAGTAGAATAGAGTATGTACATATGAAATGAGTAAAACGGTATGTGAACATTATTAGATATAGAGAGATAGAATTTAAATGTATTACATTCTGAGTTTGCATCCCAATATTACACTTACTATATGGTGCATTCGGAAAGTATTCAGACCCCTTCCTTTTTTCCACATTATGTTACTTTACAGCCTTATTCTGAAATATATTAAATTAAATTAAAATAAATAAAAAAATATTCATTAATATACACACAATACCCCATAAGGACAAAGCGAAAACAGGTTTTTAGAAATTTTAGTAAATTGATTAAACATTTTTTTTTTTAAAGCATATGTATTCAGTCCCTTTGCTATGAGACTCCAAATTGAGCTCAGGTGCATCCTGTTTCTATTGATCATCCTTGAGATGTTTCTTCAACTTGTTTGGAGTCCACCTGTGGTAAATTAAATTCATTGGACATGATTTGGAAAGGCACACACCTGTCTGTATAAGGTCCTACAGTTGACAGTGCATGTCAGAGTAAAACCAAGCCATGAGGTTGAAGGAATTGTCCCTAGAGCTCCGAGACAGGATTGTGTTGAGATCTGGGGAAGGGTACTAAAACATTTCTGCAGCATTGAAGGTACCCAAGAACACAGTGGCCTCCATCATTCTTAAATGGAAGAAGTTTAGAACCACCAAGACTCTTCCTAGAGCTGGCCACCCGGCCAAACTGAGCAATCGGGGGAGAAGGGTCAGGGAGGTGACCAAGAACCCGATGGTCACTCTGACAGAGATCCAGAGTTCCTCTGTGGAGATGGGAGAGTCTTCCAGAAGGACAACCATCTGTGCAGTACTCCACCAATCAGGCCTTTATGGTAGAGTGGGCAAACTGAAGCCTCTCCTCGGTAAATGACTGCCAACTTGGAGTTTGCCAAAAGGCATCTAAAGGACTCTCAGACCATGAGAAACAAGACTCACTATTTTTGTAAATTTGCTAAAAATTCTAAAAGCCTGTTTTTGCCTTGTCATTATGGGGTATTGTGTGTAGATTTATGAGAGGGAAAAACTATTTAATCCATATTAGAATATGGCTGTAATTTGACAAAATGTGGAAAAAGTCAAGAGGTCTGAATACTTTTCCAATGCACTGTATATCACAGAAGACTGAAATATAAATCAACTGTTTGACATAGAAACACCAGATTTTCTGAGTGTGTTTTTATTTATTTATCAATTATGAAATTATAAAAAATATTAATAACATTGCACCCATGAGGCCACTAGAGGGCGATTTGATATTTTTTTATTTTTTTATTTCACCTTTATTTAACCAGGTAGGCAAGTTGAGAACAAGTTCTCATTTACAATTGCGACCTGGCCAAGATAAAGCAAAACAGTTTGACAGACACAACGACACAGAGTTACACATGGAGTAAAACAAACATACAGTCAATAATACAGTATAAACAAGTCTATATACGATGTGAGCAAATGAGGTGAGATAAGGGAGGTAAAAGGCAAAAAAAGGCCATTGTGGCAAAGTAATTACAATATAACAACTAAACACTGGAATGGTAGATGTGCAATGGAAGAATGTGCAAAGTAGAAATAAAAATAATGGGGTGCAAAGGAGCAAAATAAATAAATAAATTAAATACAGTAGGGAAAGAGGTAGTTGTTTGGGCTAAATTATAGGTGGGCTATGTACAGGTGCAGTAATCTGTGAGCTGCTCTGACAGTTGGTGCTTAAAGCTAGTGAGGGAGATAAGTGTTTCCAGTTTCAGAGATTTTTGTAGTTCGTTCCAGTCATTGGCAGCAGAGAACTGGAAGGAGAGGCGGCCAAAGAAAGAATTGTTTTGGGGGTGACTATAGAGAGATATACCTGCTGGAGCGTGTGCTACAGGTGGGAGATGCTATGGTGACCAGCGAGCTGAGATAAGGGGGGACTTTACTTAGCAGGGTCTTGTAGATGACATGGAGCCAGTGGGTTTGGCGACGAGTATGAAGCGAGGGCCAGCCAACGAGAGCGTACAGGTCGCAGTGGTGGGTAGTATATGGGGCTTTGGTGACAAAACGGATTGCACTGTGATAGACTGCATCCAGTTTGTTGAGTAGGGTATTGGAGGCTATTTTGTAAATGACATCGCCAAAGTCGAGGATTGGTAGGATGGTCAGTTTTACAAGGGTATGTTTGGCAGCATGAGTGAAGGATGCTTTGTTGCGAAATAGGAAGCCAATTCTAGATTTAACTTTGGATTGGAGATGTGTGATATGGGTATGGAAGGAGAGTTTACAGTCTAACCAGACACCTAAATATTTGTAGTTGTCCACGTATTCTAAGTCAGAGTCGTCCAGAGTAGTGATGTTGGACAGGCGGGTAGGTGCAGGCAGCGATCGGTTGAAGAGCATGCATTTAGTTTTACTTGCATTTAAGAGCAATTGGAGGCCACGGAAGGAGAGTTGTATGGCATTGAAGCTTGCCTGGAGGGTTGTTAACACAGTGTCCAAAGAAGGGCCGGAAGTATACAGAATGGTGTCGTCTGCGTAGAGGTGGATCAGAGACTCACCAGCAGCACAACACAACACATTTGACTACAGGAAAGGTTACTACGGTGTCATTGCTATGTTTTATGTATATTTATGTATTATTATTACACAAAATTCCTAAATGTTTTTCTCTGTATTCCTCAGATCCCGTTTGGAGGTTTGACAGAGATGTGCAGGAAGCCACTCTCCCCAGGTCACGTGAGCACCGTCTCTGATTGGCTCGTGTCCATCGGCCTACCCATGTACGCCACACCGATGGCAGCTGCGGGATATGACACGTTGGGACGTGTGTCCTCTCTCACAGAGAGTGGTGTGTGGGAAGCGGGGGTGCGGGACGAGAGGCACGTCCGTAGACTTGTGAGCGAGGCCCGATTGGTCAGCACACACAGAGACGGACAGTCGTAACCGTGACAGTGGAGCCCATGCAGGTGTAACTGAGACAGTTGAACGGCTACGGCACAGTTGAGACTAAATGCAGAACTGAATAACTGTGAACGTGACCACAGCACAGCTTCCAGCACCTATTGAGACTTTTGACTGGACTACGGATGGCGGGTGGTTTGCAGTTGCAGCCCAGCTAATGCTTGAGACTTATGAGCAGCAACCTGTTCTTAGGCCCCCGTCTTTATCAATCTGTCTCTCTCTCTCTTTCTATTCCTCTCTTACAGATGTTTACGGTGAGATTGTTCCGACTGCCGAGAACAGTTATCAGATGCCTTTAAAACTGACTGTTCCCTTCTGAAACATCCCCCCCAGTCTTAAAATACTGAGAACTGCCTTTGAGGAAATTAGCACACTTTTCTTAGACTCTTTTTTTGACTCTCCTTTTAAAGACGAAATGATGTTTTTTTCTGTGTTTCAGAAGTGCTTGATTTGTATCTCTTGTGCAAAGAGAAAAGCACTAGAGAGTAGTGAGAGGATGTAGCTTGGCCAAAGCAATTTCTTTCAATGTGCAGATTTCACCTTTGTCGTTAATCCCATTGCTAAATGCTACAGTAGATTGGAGAACATGGTTTATTGCAGATAACACAACAACAAAAAATAACACAAAACATGAAATAGGCAAACATTGCTGTTATATTAAGATTTAAAACCCTTATTTTCTATCATGCTATAGTGTTTTTGTAATATACTGTACCATATATTTTAATTTCAAGGTGTTTTTACAGTATGTGTTCAATAAGTATTGTGTCTGCTTTGTGGAATGTCAAAGTCTGAATGTCAGTCATTGTAAGTATAAACAGTCGGACAGATCTCGACATGAGTTTATACAGTATTTCAGATTATATTTCAGATTTCTTGGTTGCATGTAATCCTCCAATATGTAGGTCCTTACAACACTATCTACACAGTACCGCTCTAATAATCTTCCATGGGAGATCAGCTTTTCTTTGCAGACAATATCGTCTCCATATATCTATCCAGGCGGATTTTAAGTTGCCTTACCATTATGTGAAAAAAACAATTAGATGAATACGTATTCATGTACTCAGCGTTATAAAAACAGCAGGCATTTCAACCCCCATCTTTGACTAAGGCTTGATTCCTCAAAGCCTCACCGGGCCAATATGTTTTGAATGTGCTTGTAATGACAGTGATTGTTAGTAGAAGACACACACACATGCACACACACACTAGCAGCCACATAGCTCTGTCGGTAGTGTCCTTGCTGTTCTTGTTAAGCACAGATGTTGATCCACATGAAGTCTAATTTAAACACAGTGTTCCATGTTCAACAGCCAGCCATAGACCAGCTCAGTACTGCAGACCACAGAAACAGACTGAGACATGATGTAGATGATCCACTCAGAAGGAAGGGCTAAGACGAGTGCTACAGCTGTTCCACAGAGAACCAGCTAACAGCTGGTTTATCATGTCCGTCTGAGCCTCTCTTGGAAGAACAAGAACAAGAAGGGGGGTGTCTTAGAGAGAGACACAGTCAGGGAGTACAGATGAGAATGGGAATGTACTGAATCTCCATTCACTGACCAGCAGACCAGACCTGTGAGTCCCTAGCAGTGGATTCCTAGTCCAAGACCGGTGTGAGTGGAACCACCTACGTAATGTCATTCTAGTTATGTGAAGTACTACATATTGCAAACAATATTCAAGTCTTATCCCTTGTCTCGGGTTTCAAAATACAAGTTTGCAGAGTGGTGTAACACAGGGGTGCTTTTGCAGTGGACACTCGATAGAAGTTGGATGCCTTTTCTCTTCAATCATAGTGGTGCTCCAGGTTAGCCTGGGAGACACTTGTAGGGGGAGTTTTTAAAGAAACAAAAATACCTACAATTTAAGATGTAAAAAATATTGTCACTGTAAAATGCACTTTAGAAAGTAACTAAAAAATGTTTAAGCAAAATTGGCAAAATGTTCTTTAAGTCTGTAAGCAGACATTTGTTTTCAGGTAATGTAAAGGGTTTGATTGAATGGGTTATACTGGTATTTAGTTATCTTAGTATAGTTCCCAATGCCAAGTCAATGTACAAATGTAATTAATAATAGTTCCTGAATTAACCCATTCCAATGACTTAACTTCCAATTTACTTTTGCAGTCTTACAGAAAACGTAATTACATATATGAAATGGTTAACAAGAGTTGCACATTCTGTATATGTAATTGGTATTTAAATAACTTATTTTGGGTCTTTTCATATCAACTGTAATTACTATACAAATAGCAATACCTTCCTGCAAATTGCATTAGCCAGTGTAAAGCTACAGTGTTTATTGTAAAATATAAGTGTACAAATGATTTAATTTGGTTTCAACTAGCTAATGATTGTCTAAAAAGATATTCTTGTGTATTGAAACAAAAAATGATGTCTAACGATTTGTCATTCTGAAATATAATAAAAACGCTATCGCCATCCTCTGTGTTTACACACACACACACACGACGCACAAACTCACCACTTCTGTCTGATGCGAGGTGTGGGCAGTGAGAGTTATTGGACTATTTGACTACTGTGGTTAACACCTAAAACCTGCACCACATGTTGTTCTGTGATTGCTGAATTTCTTATATTAATCTTCATTTTATGTGCGGATAATAAGTCTCAGTATACAATAACAGGCATTGCATTAACAGACTGGATTTGATTAAAACTCTCTGGATCCCAACACTGGATCAGTCTGCTGAATAAGAGCAGAGGCTGATTTCATTCCTCTGAGGTTTGGAGAGGGAAGAACAATCTGATTTACTTTTGACCCAAGGCTCCCTGGCATGGATGTCTGCTTGGCGCAATGAGTTCATGCCCTCTCCATAAGTATGTAGGGTGGGGGGCGGGGGTTGCAGTGTTTGTGTGTGTGTGTTTGGGGTGGGGTGGGAGTGCAATCAGTGTCTGCCTGGCATAAATCATGAATCCCCTATCCAGCAGGTTTTCCCATGTAGCTCCCAACCAG
This sequence comes from Oncorhynchus keta, assembly GCF_023373465.1. Classification (NCBI taxonomy): domain Eukaryota; kingdom Metazoa; phylum Chordata; class Actinopteri; order Salmoniformes; family Salmonidae; genus Oncorhynchus; species Oncorhynchus keta. Next base: position 25,495,206 of record NC_068428.1, read on the forward strand.
GGGTTTGAAATAGAATGCATTCTGTTGTGTGTAGTTGTGCCTGGCTTGGAACGACACTGTTCCTGTCCCAAGCAAACAGGTTCCAGAACACATTTAACTCCCCCGTTAACCATAGCCATGGGAAGCAGAGGTGCTGAGAGTGTTTAGGGGTGCTGAGGGTTTTTAGGGGTGCTGAGGGATAAAATAAAAGTATAAGAAATTATAAAAAGTTTCCACAAAATTTGTGAACTAGGCCTTTATTACTCCTGTATGAGCGGAGACCCCAACGCAAAACATTTTCTTGCGGCCAAGCCGTTTATATTGGCCTTTAAAATTAGGGCCAAATTCTAACTGCTCACCAAGGCCAGGCCAGCCCGGGTTGAATTTAAATGCCAATGAAAACAAGGTTTTAGTCTTTATAAACATAGAAATAGAACGAGATTCTAGATCTGTGTTTATACCCATGCTTTTTATGGCTTTGGTTAGACTGTTTCAAATAGAGACCATTGCTATGACTACAATACAGCTGCTATCACTAAAAGTGAGTTAGAGGACCAATATACAGTAAGTGTCTGTCTACGTCTCTTACCAGAATGCGAACGTTATTGTATAGGATACGGTCTCATTGTACTATCTCAATCTGGGTCCAGCTGTTCTATGATTGCCACCAGAAGATTGTTGTATCTGGTCACGTGGTCGGAGAAAGCTGTGGTCAGTTAGAGGGAGAGATTTACGACCGGTTGTTGTGGCTTTACATTCCTCCTGTCTCCTTACTGCAGGCCTGAGGGGTAGAGGGAGTAGAGAGACACTAGAAAGGGAATGTTTACACACTCACACCTACACTTGGAAGGGTGAAGGTTGGCAGTCCACTCACTAGTTGTTTTGACTAAGTGGGCTTGCATCCCCTTAGGTAATTCAAATGTAGGCCTAATTAGCGCCTTGTTCCTTACTTACCATAGCAAATGACCATCCTGACTCTGAGCATGGCTGAGGCAGTCCTTTCAATCACCATCTGCATGGAAAGAGAGCGAGGCTGTATTGTAGCCCACACACCATCCACTTTCCTCACTTACATGATGTAGCCTATACTTGTACCTATACCATAGGTATAGCATTCTTTCATAGGCTGCCTTACATACAACTTCATAATATACCAGTCTGTGTTGCCTGTTTGTGCCAACTACGTAGAATATACCTTAAAGCACACACAACAGACTTTTTTAACCCTCAAACCCAACCAGTGCCTTGACTTTGATTTTCTTATGCCACTTAGCACCAATTTGTGGTTATACTTTTTTCCTTTTGCATTTACAGTAATATTCCCCACCAAGAGCACCTTTGGTTGTTTTGGAATAGGCTACCTGCTAGCACTCTTTATACTTATTTTATGTAGAGTAGCCTATATGTCCTAACTCGTCTTAATGTGTATTAATGTCATATCCTAATTGCTAAGAACGAAACTCTGTCAAATGAAAAACTTGTCTTGACAGAATGACAGAAGGCCCACATGACCTATGTAGTATGTTGCTGTACACGCGGTGACGCTGTTTTGCACCTAGACTCATAGAAAATATCTGCAGAATTGTTTTCTTCCACATTCAGTAATCGGACACCGCCGCTGGCTCAAAACATCTAAACCGAAGTATGAACCCACAACTTCATTGGCAGAAATAGTCCGAGAGAACAGACGAGAGAGACCGAACGGAGACGAAAACCGAGTGCGCAAATAACTCGTGGCGGCGGCGGGTGCCTGCGTTTCCTAATAGGTGTCCGTTTCAAATAATATCAAAGCAAGAAGTTTCACTTTCCACAGGCGGATGGGTGACTATCGCTCTCGGCGGCGCTTTGTGAGGAGGAGATGATGAAGAATTTCAGCAACAGTCCCCTTCACAATAACCAGACTCCAAACCACATTAGAGATTGGAACAACAAAAAGTTCGGTTTTCTCTCGGCGGTTCTGTTACGTTTTTCCCTGCGAGGTTATGGTTTTTGCATGGCTAGTCTATTCATCTTCTGTTTTGGGTCTCTGTTTTACCAGTTGAACGGAGGACCCCCCAACATTCTACTGGACATCCGACAGTATCTCGGTAAGAACTTATTATTGAACGAATGTATCTTCTGGTGGTGGTGATCGCTTTTGAGTAGCCTAGAGTTTCGCAACATTACCAACGTGTACAATTAGTAGGCTACGCGGCTCTTTGAGGACGTGTAACGGCAAGTTTACTGTTGCATACTGTTACCACCCTCAATGCATGATCATTTTCTTGTACTGCCCGGTTCGGGGCCAATGGGTCCTCTTTGATTACTTTTTATTAATGACCCAGGGACAGAGCAAATTTAGAGATGTCAGATTTACATTTTTTTTTTATATATATTTTTATTTCCAATAGTAAATCCATGTGATGATGTTTCTTCATATAAAGCTGGAAACATTGTGCCATAGATATTGTCACATACTCACATTGATTGATTCCAATTGTTGAAGGAAGAGACAGTTTAATTTGTGTGAGCACACAAAGTAGGTTTATCTGGAGCCTAATGACAGTGCTTCTTTGGTTGAGCAGTTGAGGGATATATTATTGTAGTCTAACCCCGACAACTGTAAAGATGAATACTATGTTACCTTGGTGTTTCTCGAAACTGGCAGTTGCGCCCTGAGGACTGTCACATAGCGGCCCAGACGTGACACTTTGCTGAGTGACACATAACGCAAACAGGACGCAGCAGGTAAAAGTGAATTTATGCTTGATCGGAAAATGTGATCGGAAGCTTTGTATGGCGATTGTGACGGAATAGCGGAGCCTCCGGAGGCATGAAGGGGCCAAATCAAGCTTCATACCGCATCGCCGTGCATCTCTCAAATGTTGTAACAATGTGGAGGGCTCTGTATAGCTCCACATTGACAGGATCGGTTGACGGTACGTGATTGGTCACAGTAAATGCTGTACAGCCACTTCCAACCCAGACAGACCAGGCCTTTAGCTCTGTATTCAGATACCCATCAAAAGTCAATGATTCAGTCACTCCTTATTTGCTTCATCAGTATTCAACCATCAGTCAGTTCTTACCAACAAAATGTTAATAACTTAATGTGCCCCATGGTCAGTGTTTCTCAAGTGTTAGATACATGTTCTCATCTTCTCATGGTCACTTGAGGCCTGTTCGTTCTCTGTACAGCACCAGCCTCGGGTCCTGAGGTAATTTCATATCAGCAGATCACACACCTGGAACCGGCACACCAGTTGCCAGGAAGTGTGTGTGAATGTGGATTTGTTCTGTACTACACTTGTGTTCTGTTCTTACAGGGAGATTGTGTTCTTTAGAATGTGATAAACTGGTAAATCTGGAAAATAACTAGAGTCACTCATCACACATTCACTGATCCCCCATGAGTGAATGAGTGAGTGAAGGAAAAAGACACACACACACACACACACACACACACACACACACACACACACACACACACACACACACACACACACACACACACACACACACACACACACACACACACACACACACACACACAGTAAAATGAAGGAAGGACTGTAAATGTGGATGAGGACTGACTGGTTCAGGATTCCTGCTGCCATCATGGCACATCGGTCAGAATGCAATAAGGAATTTATGCCTTTGTAACTTTCAAACTCATTATTAGTCACGATTAATTCAGGATTATCCATAATCATGGTAGAATCCACATTAATATAGAAGTGTTCAGAAACAATTATATTTTTATTTACAATAAAAGGCACTCCAAAATGACTCAATAAATGACTTACCATTCATTTCTATTGGGCACAAAATCATTTGAAACAACCAAAACAAACAGCAAATGCATCCAACAAGTTTGTAGAGTTACAGGCTTGATGTAGTCATTGTGTGCTATAGGAATATGGGACCAGATACTTAACTCACAAGCTTGATGTAGTCATTGTGTGCTATAGGAATATGAGACCAGATACTTAACTCACAGGCTTGATGTAGTCATTGTGTGCTAGGAATATGAGACCAGATACTTAACTCACAGGCTTGATGTAGTCATTGTGTGCTAGGAATATGGGACCAGATACTTAACTCACAGGCTTGATGTAGTCATTGTGTGCTATGGGAATATGAGACCAGATACTTAACTCACAGGCTTGATGTAGTCATTGTGTGCTATAGGAATATGAGACCAGATACTTAACTCACAGGCTTGATGTAGTCATTGTGTGCTATGGGAATATGAGACCAGATACTTAACTCACAGGCTTGATGTAGTCATTGTGTGCTATAGGAATATGAGACCAGATACTTAACTCACAGGCTTGATGTAGTCATTGTGTGCTATAGGAATATGAGACCAGATACTTAACTCACAGGCTTGATGTAGTCATTGTGTGCTATAGGAATATGAGACCAGATACTTAACTCACAGGCTTGATGTAGTCATTGTGTGCTATAGGAATATGAGACCAGATACTTAACTCACAGGCTTGATGTAGTCATTGTGTGCTATAGGAATATGAGACCAGATACTTAACTCACAGGCTTGATGTAGTCATTGTGTGCTATAGGAATATGAGACCAGATACTTAACTCACAGGCTTGATGTAGTCATTGTGTGCTATAGGAATATGAGACCAGATACTTAACTCACAGGCTTGATGTAGTCATTGTGTGCTATAGGAATATGGGACCAGATACTTAACTCACAGGCTTGATGTAGTCATTGTGTGCTATGGGAATATGAGACCAGATACTTAACTCACAGGCTTGATGTAGTCATTGTGTGCTATAGGAATATGAGACCAGATACTTAACTCACAGGCTTGATGTAGTCATTGTGTGCTATGGGAATATGAGACCAGATACTTAACTCACAGGCTTGATGTAGTCATTGTGTGCTATAGGAATATGAGACCAGATACTTAACTCACAGGCTTGATGTAGTCATTGTGTGCTATAGGAATATGAGACCAGATACTTAACTCACAGGCTTGATGTAGTCATTGTGTGCTATAGGAATATGAGACCAGATACTTAACTCACAGGCTTGATGTAGTCATTGTGTGCTATAGGAATATGAGACCAGATACTTAACTCACAGGCTTGATGTAGTCATTGTGTGCTATAGGAATATGAGACCAGATACTTAACTCACAGGCTTGATGTAGTCATTGTGTGCTATAGGAATATGAGACCAGATACTTAACTCACAGGCTTGATGTAGTCATTGTGTGCTATAGGAATATGAGACCAGATACTTAACTCACAGGCTTGATGTAGTCATTGTGTGCTATAGGAATATGAGACCAGATACTTAACTCACAGGCTTGATGTAGTCATTGTGTGCTATAGGAATATGAGACCAGATACTTAACTCACAGGCTTGATGTAGTCATTGTGTGCTATAGGAATATGAGACCAGATACTTAACTCACAGGCTTGCTGTAGTCATTGTGTGCTAGGAATATGAGACCAGATACTTAACTCACAGGCTTGATGTAGTCATTGTGTGCTATGGGAATATGAGACCAGATACTTAACTCACAGGCTTGATGTAGTCATTGTGTGCTAGGAATATGAGACCAAATACTCAACACATATAAGTGAATTTGTCCTAATACTTTTGGTCCCCTAAAATAGTGCTGTAATTTCTAAACGGCTCACCCGATATAGATGAAAATACCCTCCAATTAAAACTCATAGTCATTGTATCATTATAAATCCAAAGTTCTGGACTTCAGAGCCAAAACAACAAAAAGTGCCACTGTTCCAAAACGTTTGGAGTTCACTGAAAGCAGTCCTACCTAGAGGCCTGTCAGACACTGGGGCTACTATAAGGGGCTTCCAGGAGTGGGGGAAGCATTATGTAACGGTGACATAACTACACCATATCATCACTACTGCATTGGGGGAAGAGTTACCACTTACTAGGGAATCTGTATCAATCCGTTCCAAATACTGCATATTAAACTCTAGGACCCCTGACGTTGTCTTCTTCCCTCATACCTGCAGGTGGTGGAGATATATACATGAGGGGGGAAAGAAAAGGAGCGTAGAGAGGGAAGAACAGAGGGAGGGACAGAGGGAGGTAGCATGGTGAGATGGATGAAGAGAGCATGGGAACTAGTAGATTGTTTATGGAGCACTTTTGGATGGAACTAAGAGGTTCTTCTAGTGTTCTTTAAAGGCCCAATGCAGCCATTTATATCTCAATATCAAATAATTTCTGGGTAACAATTAACTACCTTACTGTGATTGTTTTTCAATTAAAATGGTAAAATGCTCTTTGCTATTAAGCTATTTCTAAAGCAAGAATTTAGCTAGGACTATCTGGGAGTGGTCTGAGTGGGGAAAACTGAAAACTAGCTGTTTTTGGCACTCTTTCTTATTGGTTTATGTGACACCAGGCAGACCAAAACTCCATCCCACCAAAACAGTCTGAAATATCAGGCTGATATTTTTCAAACAGCTCTTACACTAAAAGGGCAATATCATATTTGTCACAGTATTATTCCAACCTCATAGTGTGAAATACTGTATATATAAAACACAGTAAAATCATGTTTTTGACTGCACCAGGCCTTTAAGGTCACTCAACACAATGGATGGCAGAATCTCATAGTATCTGTTTGCTTTTCTTACTCTCTGTCCCTCTTCTTTCATCTCTTTTTCTCCCTCTCCTCCCTCACCTCTTCCCTCCCTCCCTCATCTTCCCGATCTGTCAGTGAGGGTGTGACAGATGTGATCAACAGAGCTAGGTGAGGTGAGGCACACTCCAAAGACACCGAGGGGAAATCCAAAACCTCCCAGGCTAGTATATATTGAACAAGTTGGAATAATGCGGTATTGTGTGGTTGTCCCTCAGTGTCCCAGAGTGATGGGCAGCCCAGGGCAGACCAGCTGGCTTTTATGTGAGACAGGCGATCAGGAGGATTTATTTACCTTCAGCCGCCAGTGTTACTTTTGGCTGAGGAGAGTGTGAGTGTGTTTTTCTCTTTGACTTATGCAGAGGTGTGTGTATTTGAGAGTGAGAGTGTCTGTATGTGTATGTGGGGATGTGTGTCTCACTCACTCACGCAGAGGTACTGTAGGAGGAACAGGCCCTGTTTTGTTTGGGCCGGTGGGGAGGTTGGTGTTTGAGGGTGTCACTCAACATATCACTGTGGTAACTTGAACTGCTCGGGCGGGTAGGCCCTCCGACTCAGATTTACTGTCCCTTTCCTCTCCGTTCCTTCTCATTAACACACACACACACACACACACACACACACGCACACGCACACGCACACACAAACACACACACACACACACTGAGCAGGGACCCAAAATCCCCCTTTAATTCAATTATTTCTGTGGGCCGTGCCAAGCATCCACCGTGTGTGTGTGTGTGTGTGTGTGTGTGTGTGTGTGTGTGTGTGTGTGTGTGTGTGTGTGTGTGTGTGTGTGTGTGTGTGTGTGTGTGTGTGTGTGTGTGTGTGTGTGTGTGTGTGTGTGTGCGTGTGTGTGCGTATGCATGTCGAGGGTCATTTGGAGCAGAAAATGAGTTGAGATTGAGATGTAATTTTTATGGATGATTGTTTGGGTAATTTGCTGAAGAACTGTACAGTTAACTCAGTGAAAGATAAATGCAGGCTCTAAAATAGTAGCATTAGAGTAATGGGAAGGCTACAGTGCTTCCACCCACCACTCATCTATCACACATGGAAACATCCTACCTGGCTCTTAGTTCAAATAGTACCTTTTTTTCTGAGTGTATAGTGAGACTATCTAGAATCTAAACAGTGCCACATAGGGTTCTACATGGAACCCAAAAGGGTTCTAATTGGAACCAAAAATAGTTCTATCTAGAACCAAAAAGCGTTCTATGGGGACAGCCAAAGAACCCTTTTAGAACCATTTTTTGTAAGAGTGTAGAGATGTTAATCTCAGCATCTGCTGATTGGACCAATTGTATTAATAGTCTTTGATATTCTCTGGCATTAGACCACCTGCCTGAGGAGCTGTGCCTGGAATTAAAACAGAGACATAGAGGATAGAGGAGGATTCTTTTCTTTCTGTCTTCCTCCTCTTTCTTTCCTCTGAATGACTGCTTTATAAACAGCCAAGATACATTGGGTTCCAGGAATGTCCAGACAGTTGAAGATTCCAGTCTTACGGTGATGTACTTTTAATGACCCGACCTACAGATCAGAAGATGTTTGTGTGTTTGTATGTGTGCATGCGTGTGACATGTGTAGTGTTTGTGTGTGCTTATGTACATGCGTGCACATGCCTGAGTGTTTTTCTGTGTGTGTGCATATATATATATACCCACAAATAGGTGTGTGTGTGTGTGTGTGTGTGTGTGTGTGTGTGTGTGTGTGTGTGTGTGTGTGTGTGTGTGTGTGTGTGTACCATAGCCCAGGGACCATATAGTTCAGCTACATATAGTCCAGCTATATAGTTTGCCTCCATTAATCATAAGAGCTGGGTGAGTTTACACTGTCAGAGTCTCACAAACCATCTCAATGAGCAGTGCTCTGCTCAAAAGCTCTCTGTCACCCCTATATACCCTCACAGACCCTGGGTCCAGACAAATAAGCAGTGTTGACCAGAACGTACAGAGGGGTCTCCTTCTCAACTGACCCAGGCCTCTCAGAGCCACCAGAAAAAGTCATCAAGGGCAGAGGAGCCCTCTCTCTCTCCCCCTCCCTCCCTCAGTCTGCCCATAACAGGACAGGAAGAGAGTGACATTTTTAGGTGATTTCATATGAAATCAAGAATCTATAGTTTGGCTGCCAACCAATTAGGATTAACACCTGCTAATATGACCAGCAATGTCACTCAACTGTGATGTGAACACCAGTAACAACAGAGAGAAGGGAGAGAAAAGAGACACACCAACACACCAACACGTCTAACGGAACACGGGTGATTAAAAGCATCACACTAGAGTGGACCCCACTGACACATACACACGTCACACACATACACACGTCACACACACACACGTACACACACACACACACACACCCACACACACACAGACACACATACACACGTCACACTGACGTAACACAGTTTGACTTTCTTACACAGTGTGTGTCTTGTCGGCTACCCGCAACTTATTCTGACAACACCAGGTCTTTATAATAAACATATAGGCAAGACAAACAAACACACGTGTAACACTAAGGAAGTAGCCGATTTCCGCCACTTGGATTAAAGAGGTGAGGGAGAGTCTAGGTGGAGGAAGGGCACTATACCTAGAACACTACATTCACGTCTTTACAGTTCCATACTTACTTAAAAACCACCGTCACCGTTCGCGTCTTCCCACGGTACGCCAACCTAGGCATGGCAAAGGGGTGACACACTGAATGAACAAACGCTGCCTGCCTGATATACTGTGTTGACTTCATTAACAACTAGGCACACCTGGGACTGTCAGACCAACAAGAGGGCGTTCACAATACATTCAACGGTTCTACCCCATTACATCTGCACTAATAGACATTGGCGCAATCGTTCCATATGCCCACTTTCAGCACTGGGGGCACACACACACATGATCACTGTCAGAGACACACACACAAGTACACATTAGACAGACACAAGCAAGGAGCCTTGAGGAGCCAGCCGGTCACTTAAGTGTGATTTTTGGCACTGACTTGGCCCTCTGCTCCACTCACACACCAGCAGGCCCATTCCACACTTCCTGTCTAAGGATATTAAAAACAACGGTCAGATTTGACTCATTCATATGTTATTCCCACAGACTGACAGATTTAGTGTTGGAGCCTCTTTAACCAGGGGAAGGGGTGCCATCCCATCGGAACAGTACCCAGGTGTCACACAGGTGTGAGGTTTCCATAGAAACGGAATGGCATAGAGGTCATTGGTTGGTTGAGTTGTTACTCACAACCTGAGAATGCATAGTACCAGGTTTCCAGTTGTGGACCAGTCTGGATTCTGTGTAAGGGTTGCCAGATAATGAGATTGTTAAAAATAAAAAAAACTTTTCAAGAGGTCCAACCCAGTACCAGGAGACAGTGCCTTTTCACATCGGCTTGTTCTGTACATGTATATACATGATACACAGCTGTCGTTTAAGATTTACGTCTGAATTGGATGTCAATGGGGTGGTGGATGGGTGTAATCCCATGTCTCTGGATCAGAATGTTGTGTGTTCAATATTTGTTTATTTTAACTTTATCCCAAACCTTTACCGTTAACTTAACCATTTGGAATGAGTGCCTAAAGTTAACCCTTAACTTCTACATTTGTTGTTTGGAGAAATGGAATGCTACAGAACAGCATGAGCAATAGAAACACTTCAAAAAATGACTTTGGAGCAACTTCAAAATTGGACTTTTGGAGAACGTGGATGAACGTTTAATTCTGCAGTGAGACTGTGAGAGCTTGTTGGAAAGTAAGCCGTTATGGTCCGGTATTGCATCCCGGCAAAATAAAATGAGTGGTATACGTTCCAGTTTGCGCTGTGGTTTCGTGGAGAATACTTCCATTTTGCCAAGGCCGAGATGGGTGACCGAGACGCATGCAGACAACAGTTGAGGCATCAATTCAGGCGACAAGTGGAGGCCTAATGACAATGACAGATTGCAGATTGCAGATTATAATACACGTTGTGCTGTTTTGTAACTGATGTCTCTTTCCAGTCATCAAATTGTGCTGTTTTGATGCTGTAATTCTTTTGGAAGTGGATGAACATGGAAGTGTAGTTTACAGGAAGTGGTGTCTTTAGGGAGGGATGGTTTGACAATCAGATGGAAACATCATATGACTGGTTGTGTTTATGCCACATTCAAAAGTAAAACATGTTAAAAGTTCTATGACTAATCTTTACTAGGCTATGAGGTCCACAGACATCATATGAAATGAAGAGGTTTAATATGTCATTCTATGATTACACCTAGACCATAAAACACTTTGGAGTCGGTGAGATTGGCTGGTGATTTATAAAGATAAAGTAGTGTAGGGATTTGGCTCCTGTTGTGTACAGTTACATATTGATTATGGCATTAGAGATTAGATTGACTTGAATCCAAGGTTGTGTGTCAATATTTTAAAGTGGCTTCCTGAACCTGTCTCTTTTCTTTCATACTTATCTATACCAACCTGGCAGGTGAAACCAAGCCAAGCGCTAGCTTCTTCTATATTGTTTTCACCTACTGTGTGCAGTCTATAGAGGAAGGAAAGGAGACAGGAATACAGTATTGAGAGACAACCCAAGTGTATGTGCATCATTTCACCCACTCTCCTCCTAGCTGACACACTTACATCATACAGCACCCTGCCCAAATAGAAGCTTGTTTTAACTACAGTCTGTGGTAACTTCTCCTGCTTGAGAAAACAACAGGCGTCCTTCCCTACTGTGTTGGGCTGTGCTCTGTTTGTTTACCTGTTTCTTCTAACCCACATGCTGCCTCGTTAACTGAGTTTAGGGGTCAATAAAGAGGGAATGTGTTTCATATGACCGGCATGCCTACCAGAGAGACAGCCAGGTGTCAGGGTGATGCTCCCTCACCAAGTCTGGTTTTTTTGTTGACTAATGGTTCAAATGGTTATACCTTGGATCATTTAGTTATCAGATTTTTTATTTTAGGACCCCTGTAGGTATGTAAAAAAATATATATAAAAAAATGATTCGATAAAATATTGAATTTGGCCTTCACTATTATAGCCCATAGAATCACATTGCATAACACATTCATAATGGCAAAACAGACAGTAAAAAATAAGAACTACCCCCTTTTTTTGTTGGCACAAAATTGCTTCCATACTTCCATTCATTTTTGAAATGGGTACCCTGTTGCCTTCAGGCGTAGAGTACAACGGAGAGGGTTCCTCTTGAGTGTCTCCCCTTTCCTTAGTTTGTAGCCCAAATGGTTCCGACGCTACAGACGTTTTCGTGAGAAGACCGGTCTCCAGATGTCTCCTTGTCTGACAAACAGAGCTTTAGTTCTGCCACTTTCCACCACAGATGCGGATGTTTTATGTTATTACGTTAATAAGATTGACAGCAAAGTGCACAAGAGAACTTAAAAAAGCAGGTTTTAACTCACCATTGAGCCTCTATTTATCTTGAAGGGAGACCATTTCTGAACAGCAAAGGTGGGAAGGGAGAGAGCGGGGGAGGGGAGAAACCGAGAGACTCTGAGAGAGCAAAACAGAGACGTCGAAAAAAAACAACAGAGCCCGATATCTTTCACAGTTTCTAAAGCTCTCCGTTACAATCATTAGCGATCACATAAACAAGGTCAGAATGTAATATATAATAATAATATAATAATATATGCCATTTAGCAGACGCTTTTATCCAAAGCAACTTACAGTCATGTGTGCATACATTCTACGTATGGGTGGTCCCGGGAATCGAACCCACTACCCTGGCGTTACAAGTGCCATGCTCTACCAACTGAGCTACAGAAGGACCACAATGTGAGTCACCTGGGAATAGGAATCACTTCCTGAAGTTTCCAGCAGCCTCCAAAATGGCACACTATTCCCTCTAATCCTGAAATAGTTTACAACCAGAGTCGTGTAGGAGTAATGTTAGCTACATAGGGCTCTGAATAAAAGATGGTGGAGGATGTAGGGAATAGGGTGCCAGATTTGCTCTACTATCCTGATGGTTCCTGAGTGGGGACAGACACACAGATCACTGTAGGCATGGAGATGGTCAAAATGACCACATAACAGCTACAATGCTACACTATCCAACAAAAACTCTGAAACAAAGTAAGGTACCAGAAGTATGGCCATAGTGACCATTGTGAAGGCTAAGTTCAATGCTACAGTACCTCACAACAACATTTAACAATAAGTGAACTTTACAAACAAACTTTGACAAACACAATGCTTTACAACTTTTTATAAACACGTATGAGCCCTTATAATGCCTTATTATGGTAAATACAGTATAATATGTGATGTGCCTAGGCAGCATTCATCCAACAGTCTCTGCAGCTGGTATTTAGCCAGGACATGCTTATGATACGTTTTACAATTATTTATGACTGTATCATAATGCATTATGTCTGTTGGCTTAAAGTAAAGTGTTACCTTTGCTAGCGATGTGGTGAGGACCAGGGTTTGATCTATAAGTGTGTGCAATATAGAATGACAGTGAAGAAACACAGCTAAATAACTCACACCACATCAATTTGTAATCCTGTAACAGACGCACACACACACACACATACACACACACACACACACACACACACACACACACACACACACACACAAAAGCACACAAACACACACACACACACACACACACAGACACAGACACACACACACACACACACACAACAACACACACACACACACACACACACACACACACACAACACACACACACACACACACACACACACACACACACACAGTATTAACAGGAGCTTGTCAACTCATTCTCAGACTGTATCTCCAGCGCCGCAGTTCCCGACTCCCCTACCAGAGGAGCTCCACTCTTCTCTTCCGGGAGACTCTGTCGTAGGTCAGACCTCAAAGTCTGTCTTGCCCTCCTCTCCCGTCTCCCCACTCGAAGGTGTATCTGGCTGGGCAGAGCAGCAGATCAGCCCCCGGAGCTGGATGAGCTGGCGTCTAAAGGAGCGTCTGAAGATGTAGTAGATAAAAGGGTTGTAGGCCGTGGAGCCCTTAGCGAACAGGCAGGGCAGCAGGGAGACCAGCGGGGCCAGACTGGCCTTCCCCTGGAACATATACCAAAAGCTGAGCACCACGTAGGGAGACCAAGCCACGATGAACCCTGAGCTGATCAACACTGCCATCTGGGGAGGAGAGGAGAGGGGGAGGAGAGGGGGAGGAGGAGAGGAGAGGAGGAGAGGGGAAGGTGAAGGGGAGGAGAGGGGGAAGAGGAGAGGGGGAGGGAAAGGAGAGGAGGAAGAGGGCAGAAGGATATGAGGAGAGGGGGAGGAGAGGAAAGGAGAAGGAGAGCAGGAGATGAGGAGGAGGAGAGGGGAAGGAGAGGAGAGGAGAGGGGAAGGAGAGGAGAGGGGGAGGAGAGGAGAGGGGAAGGAGAGGAGCATGAGAGGGGGAGGAGAGGGGAGGGGGGGAGAGGGAAAGGAGAGGAGGAGAAGAGAGGGGAAGGAGAGGAGAGGAGGAAGAGGGAAGAAGAATATGAGGAGAGGGGGAGGAGAGGAGAAGGAGAGCAGGAGATGAGGAGGAGGAGAGGGGAAGGAGAGGAGGAGTATAGACATTTGTCTGTCAAGAATATACGATTAGACAGGGACTAAAGCGTTTCTTAATGATTTAGGCAGGTTTAAGGGTTTGAGGAGTCTAAGCTGATCCTAGGTCTGTGCCTGAGAGCAACTTTAACGAGGAAGAAAAGTGAAGACAAAGAGAAGAGAACTAGAGTGACTTTGACAGGGATTCCATGGTTCACACTGATCATCTTCCACATTTTTCACCAGGTGCCTGAGCTCACTGATTTAGTCCTGTGTGCTATTGTGTTTGCCTTCTTCCCTTGTTCATAATCATCAAAGTGAAATGCTGTGTAGCATGTTGTGCTGTGCCTCAACCGCATGATTCGATAATTGGCATAATTTGCAGACCCAATTAAGGTTACTAATGATCTCTCTGGGGAGGGCATGGACCACTGCAATAACAATATAATACCATTGTAATATGTCTGTTATAACACACTGGGCCGTTTTCAGTGTTAGGAAGGGAAATGCTTCAGACTGTTTTTGCTGTCTAAGTTTTGATGAACAATGACAGACAGAACTCATGAAAGTATGTGTAGAATTGTGTGACTGAATTGGTGGCCTGGCTACAGCTTGTACTGTAGGCCTCATTTAAAAAGGCAACTGTTTTCAAATTTGACAGTGAATGAATACATAAACTCTGTTTTAGAGTGGTGCTCCTCAGCCACGGTACAGTATGTCGGCAAACTTTTCTTTGGGTTGATGAGAGTATTAGGTGTGGTATTTCTCTACTGCCAGATTCAGAACTCTCAACTCTTTCCAATTGTCAAAAACAGGCCTCCACAAAATACTCTGCTTCCTCCACACATGTAGAAGCAGGAAAATATTCAGAACAGTCAGAACTAACGCCATGAAAATATTTGTTTTTGAGGGTGTTTCATTCTAAAAACTACCCCACAGCACCCGCAAGAAATGCTCTGGGCCTCATTCCTTCTGGAATAAACAGAACACCAGTGCATAAAACAATCATAGCATGTTTTTATGAAGTAACAATTAGGTGGGTTACACTTGTCTGCAAAACCATTAAATATTGAGCCTGTTTTAGTGGTTTTTTTTCTTTCTCATTAAATTACTCTTTGTAGAGTCAGTGGTGAGGCCCAGATGGAGGTGTGGGTACTGGATAGAGTTTTGCCCCCAGACTGTGTGCTGTTGTCTGGGGTTGCCAGGGCACTGATGACGGCTGGTTGTGGTGGCTTTAATGGTAGTGGTGGTGGGTCAGAGAGTGGGTGGTGACGGGCCTGCGGTAACAGGGTGGGACCTGGCTGGCTGTGCCATCATCAGTCATAGCCTTAAGGAAACAGTCAGGGGTCTCCTGCTATGCTGAAAGGCCTTGACATTATAGAAGAGGCTGTTGACGTGATCTTCGAACATTCCATATGGAACTTTACCCCATGATTTTGACATATTGGAACATAACAAGTTATTTTGTTTTTAAATCAATCAAATTCTAATCTTAATTATCCCTGTGTAGTAACTAACTGAACCTATTTGTGATGTTTGGTTTGTTGACTCTGGCTGGCGTTTAAACGCCTCACATTCCTCTGCTTATAGCCATGAAACACCCACAACATGTTGAGTTGTTGTATCTCTCCTTAGGCTGCCACAGAGCCTAGGCCTGTCCTCAAACACATGGCCAGGTCGCAAGCATTCGTCATCGAATCCAAGTCACTGGTGCCCATGTGATTTCAACTTAAACATTGGTATTCTGGATTCTTCTCACTGGGTGGGGTAAATGGGGGGTGGGGGGTTCTGACTAGGCTATTTCTGATCAGTCTCCAGTCATCAGAAACATTATAATTGCTATTTAAATGTCTTGTTAATTGAGAGCATCACCGCTGTACCTTGTTCTATGGGCTCTGCCTATCTTTATGCCCTGGCACAATAACCACAAACCCATCTGCTACACTCATTTATTTCCCATGAAAAAAAATATAGAGGTCTAAAATAGAACCTTAAATTTGCAGTAGGGCAGATAGAATATAACTTTAAATTTGCAGTAGGGCAGATAGAATAGAACCTTAAATTTGCAGTAGGGCAGATAGAATAGAACCTTAAATTTGCAGTAGGGCAGATAGAATAGAACTTTAAATTTGCAGTAGGGCAGATAGAATAGAACCTTAAATTTGCAGTAGGGCAGATAGAATAGAACCTTACATTTGCAGTAGGGCAGATAGAATAGAACTTTAAATTTGCAGTAGGGCAGATAGAATAGAACCTTAAATTTGCAGTAGGGCAGATAGAATAGAACTTTAAATTTGCAGTAGGGCAGATAGAATAGAACTTTAAATTTGCAGTAGGGCAGATAGAATATAACTTTAAATTTGCAGTAGGGCAGATAGAATAGAACTTTAAATTTGCAGTAGGGCAGATAGAATAGAACTTTAAATTTGCAGTAGGGCAGATAGAATAGAACCTTAAATTTGCAGTAGGGCAGATAGAATAGAACTTTAAATTTGCAGTAGGGCAGATAGAATAGCGATGCCCAGCCCATGTTGTTTAACCACTAGTTGCTAGTTTGGGAAAATATAACCCTCTGCACTTTTAAGTTTTATTTAGCCTACCCAATCCCCTCTCTGTGTAACGGCGTTCGTCTGTTGAAGGAGAGTCGGACCAAAATGCGGCGTGGTGGTTACTCATGTTCTTAAATGAAAAAACAATGATACATGAAATAACTGTATATATACAAAAACAACAAACGGAACGTGAAAACCTATACAGCCTGTCTGGTGAACACGGCTACCTAAATATGGTTCCCAATCAGAGACAACGAGAATCACCTGACTCTGATTGAGAACCGCCTCAGGCAGCCAAACCTATGCTACACCCCTACTCAGCCGCAATCCCAATGCCTACAAAACCCCAATACGAAACACAACATTTTAAACCCATGTCACACCCTGGCCTGACCAAATATATAACGAAAACACAAAATACTATGACCAAGGCGTGACACTCTGGTTCTCGCTGTGCGAGGAAAGCCAACCAATTCCTTTTGCAGTATTACATGGGCACCAGCTTGGAGACTTGTCCTGTCCAAATATTGGTATTCATTCATTTGTAAAGAAGGGGTCATGGCGGAGAGAAAAACTGCCAGGCTAATCCATTCCCTAGTTTTTTACATTTTTGATCCTTTCCCTCTGATATTTTATTTGTTCCTCCTTCTCCTTGTGCAGGTTACCATGACGGTCCCACTTGGCCGATAACATATTGCAGCCGAAATGTCATTCCATTTAGTTAATAACCTGCTTCAAATGGTAATCACTGACCATTCAAAAGCTTATTTCCAGTTGTTGTGTTTCATAGGCCTCCAAGTTATACAGGTAAATACTAGTAAAGGGCTTGTGAAACCCCTCAAGGTGAAAATATGTCGTAACGATGCGCTCAACAATCGGCATGAATTCTGTCTGGCTCTGCTTCATGACGTTAGCTATTGTATGTTTATATTTAGTACTTTAGCTACCTACCCTAGCCTGGCAATCATTTCCAAGTTGATGTAATGTCATCGCAACAAAGCAAATATTTATCAGTTTTAGTTATGAGCATAGAGACGCTTTAAACCATCCACAGTACCAGTCAAAAGTTTGGACACAACTACTCATTCAAGGGTTTTTCTTTATTTTTGCACATTTCTACATAGTAGAATAAAAGGGAAGGCATTACAACTATTAAATAACACATATGGAAAACAAATCAAAATAGATTTTAGATTTTAGATTCTTCAAAGTAGCCACCCTTTGCCTTGATGACAGCTTTGCACACTCTTGGCATTCTCTCAACCAGCTTCACCTGGAATGCTTTTTCAACAGTCTTGAAGGAGTTCTCACATACGCTTTTACTTCACTCTGCGGTCCAACTCATCCCAAACCATCTCAATTGTGTTGAAGTCGGGTAATTGTGGAGGCCAGGTCATCTAATGCGGTACTCCATCACTCTCCTTCTTGGTCAAATAGCCATTACAAAGCCTGGAAGTGTGTTGGGTCATTGTCCTGTTGAAAAACAAATGGTTGTCTCACTAAGTGCAAACCAGATGGGATGGCGTATCGCTGCAGAATGCTGTGGTACCCATGCGGTTTAAGTGTGCCTTGAATTCTAAGTAAATCACAGACAGTGCCACTAGCAAAGCACCCCCACACCATCACACCTCCTCCTCCATGCTGGGAACCACACAGGTGGGAACCACACATGCAGAGATCATCCGTTCACCTACTCTGTGTCTCAAAGACGTGGCAGTTGGAACTAAAAATCTCCAATTTGGACTCATCAAACCAAAGGATAGATTTTCACCTGTCTAATGTCCATTGCTCGTGTTTCTTGGCCCAAGTAAGTCTCTTCTTCTAATTAGTGTCCTTTAGTAGTGGTTTCTTTACAACAATCCGACCATGAAGGCTTGATTCACACAGTCTCCTCTGAACAGTTGATGTTGAGATGTGTCTGTTACTTGAACTATGTGAAGCATTTATTTGGGCTGTAATCTGAGGTGCAGTTAACTCTAATGAACTTATCCTCTGCAGCAGAGGCAACTCTGGGTCTTCCTTTCCTGTAATGGTCCTTATGAGAGCCAGTTTCATCATAGCGCTTGATGGTTTTTGCAACTGCACTTGAAGCTCTTGAAATGTTCCGAATTGAGTTAACTTCATGTCTTAGTAATGATGGACTGTCGTTTCTCTTTGCTTATTTGAGCTGTTCTTGCCATAATACTTATTTAAAATAAAAAAAATCTTAATACTGCATTGTTGGTTAAGGGCATGCTAGTAAGCAATTCACTGTAAAGTCTACACCTGCTGTTGTATTCGGTGCATATGACAAATACAATTTGATTTGATTTGACATGGACTTGGAATTTTAACACATATGGCTATCTTCTGTATAGCACACCTACCTTGTTACAATGCAACTGATTGGCTCAAACTCATTAAGAAGGAAAGAAATTCCACAAATATACTTTTAACAAGGCACACTTGTTAATTGAATTGCATTCCAGGTGACTCCCCCATAAAGCTGGTTGAGAGAATGCCAAGAGTGTGCAAAGCTAACCCGATTGAGGGGTTTGCACGCTCGTTATTTATTATCTGCCCTTATGATTCGGAGGCATATGAAAACACTGAAACTGGATGTAAGCTATTGAATGATCAGTGATCATCACCATTTGAAGCAGATAATTAACTAAATCTAATTAAATTTAGGGTGTAATTTGATGTTGGCCAAGTAGTACTGTCATGGCATCCTACATAAATAGAAGAGGGAACAAATAAAACACTCTGACGGAACAAATGAAAAGCCAGAGGGAATGGATGAAAAACAGAGGGAACAGATGAAAAGCCAGAGGGAATGGATGAAAAACAGAGGGAACAGATGAAAAGCCAGAGGGAATGGATGAAAAACAGAGGGAACAGATGAAAAGCCAGAGGGAATGGATGAAAAACAGAGGGAACAGATGAAAAGCCAGAGGGAATGGATGAAAAACAGAGGGAACAGATGAAAAGCCAGAGGGAATGGATGAAAAACAGAGGGAACAGATGAAAAGCCAGAGGGAATGGATGAAAAACAGAGGGAACAGATGAAAAGCCAGAGGGAATGGATGAAAAACAGAGGGAACAGATGAAAAGCCAGAGGGAATGGATGAAAAACAGAGGGAACAGATTAGCCTGCCAGTCTTCTTTTCACCGCCATGACCCCTCAGGGGCTCCGTAAAACAAGAGGTTTTCTGTGAATGAAGAAAAACTGAAATGTTACTATAGCCTATGGAGTATGGAGATGCCCTGACAGGTGTGAAATCCTATATGTGCTTGAGATCAAGTCTAGAACGTTACAATGCCCGTTGGAGGGACTTTGAAAGCATTAAGACAGTATTTTTAAGAAAGATCTACATTTTAACATAGTGTTTATCATTTCCATAACATTCTCAGCAGCAGATTAGAAGTCTGTAAAGGCTACCTCCTCTGTTGGTGTTCCAAGTGTTTGAAGATCAAACTCAGGACCAGCGCCATATTTGGCTCCTGTTTGTGTGTGCGTATGTGTATGTGTGTGGGTGGTTACGAAGGTGTGTTTGTGAAAGTTGTGTGTGTGCGTGCAGGAGGGCGTGCGTGTCTGTGCCCCTTCAGGAATCCGAGTAGCTCCCTATGAAGCGTGGCTCTCCGCTGAGATTAAGGAAACGTTGTTACAGGGTATTATACAACGTTTCCATGAACTCAGGAATGTTAGGAAATTGGGAAAATGAACAGCTCTGGACAGCTTCCCATTTCCCAATTCCCCTCTCCCTCTAAAATACCACCACACTGCTCTCCTGAACCAGCCACCAGTTGAGAGGGACGTGTTATTCCAGAGTTATTCTTTGTAACTGAGGTGCTGTTTTTACTGGGCTAAAGGCTGTACTAGTATCATTCCCTCTGTAGGTGAGGTGCTGTTTTTACTGGGCTAAAGGCTGTACTAGTATCATTCCCTCTGTAGGTGAGGTGCTGTTTTTACTGGGCTAAAGGCTGTACTAGTATCATTCCCTCTGTAGGTGAGGTGCTGTTTTTACTGGGCTAAAGGCTGTACTAGTATCATTCCCTCTGTAGGTGAGGTGCTGTTTTTACTGGGCTAAAGGCTGTACTAGTATCATTCCCTCTGTAGGTGAGGTGCTGTTTTTACTGGGCTAAAGGCTGTACTAGTATCATTCCCTCTGTAGGTGAGGTGCTGTTTTTACTGGGCTAAAGGCTGTACTAGTATCATTCCCTCTGTAGGTGAGGTGCTGTTTTTACTGGGCTAAAGGCTGTACTAGTATCATTCCCTCTGTAGGTGAGGTGCTGTTTTTACTGGGCTAAAGGCTGGACTAGTATCATTCCCTCTGTAGGTGAGGTGCTGTTTTTACTGGGCTAAAGGCTGTACTAGTATCATTCCCTCTGTAGGTGAGGTGCTGTTTTTACTGGGCTAAAGACTGCACTAGTATCATTCCCTCTGTAGATAAGGTGCTGTTTTTACTGGGCTAAAGGCTGCACTGGTATCATTCCCTCTGTCGATGCTCAATATCACTATTTCAGTGTGTTGCAGTGTTTCTATCCTATTTTTACAGGCTCTATTTCAGAGAGCGTGCTGACAGAGGTTCTGGTTCTGGTTGGATTCTGTGTAACTGCAGAAGACCAGTTCCGTGGCTACAGGCATTTCCCTGTGTTTAGTCTGAGTGCTGTTCTCTCCATGTACACTGTGTGTGTATGTTCACCACTGGAGCGATGCTTGGTGGTGTAGAGATGACTGCCTGTTCACTTCCTTTTCTCTCTCTTTCTGTCTCTTGGTGCTAAGCGATTAGTGCTTTTTGACGTCGGTTCAGTTTTGGTTAGAATTTTAGTTTTTTTTACATTAAATGCACTGTGCGTTATGTGGGTTGAATGCTGTAACAACAGAATAAAAGAATGAATAAAAGTCCCAGGGTGGTAGTGACTGTCCATTACTACTTATCACTTATTAACCATCAGTTATTCACATTACTTTACTTTTGTTTTATTTGATGACTATTATTTAATTCCAAGTCATCATCTCCTTCCTATAAAACTGTTGCCTATGCCTGTCTGACAAAAAATCACTATTTTAGTAGTTGTTCAAAGGAAATAAGGCATACTTTTATGACTCCTGAATACCAACTATTAATCACTTAGATCATGTATTTTCAGTGACCAGCCTTCTTTGTGTTTTTGCAGGTTACCAGCCTGCGTTGTTTTCGCTGGTGACCAGCCTTCATTGTGATTTCTCTGGTGACCAGCCTTCATTGTGTTTTCTCTGGTGACCAACCTTCATTGTGTTTTCTCTGGTGACCAACCTTCATTGTGTTTTCTCTGGTGACCAGCCTTCGTTGTGTTGTCGCTGGTGACCAGCCTTCATTGTGTTTTCTCTGGTGACCAGCCTTCGTTGTGTTTTCGCTGGTGTCCAGCCTTCATTGTGATTTCGCTGGTGACCAAACTTCATTGTGTTTTCTCTGGTGACCAGCCTTCATTGTGTTTTCTCTGGTGACCAACCTTCATTGTGTTTTCTCTGGTGACCAGCCTTCATTGAGTTTTCTCTGGTGTCCAGCCTTCATTGTGATTTCTCTGGTGACCAAACTTCATTGTGTTGTCGCTGGTGTCCAGCCTTCATTGTGTTTTCTCTGGTGACCAAACTTCATTGTGTTTTCTCTGGTGACCAGCCTTCATTGAGTTTTTTGTTTTTATGCTGGCTTGCAAAGTGATGTCTAATTCCTATTGGATATCCCCAGTCAGGCTACATTCCAATAGGAATTAGACATCACTTTGCAAGCCAGCATAATGTGACTTGTGTGTGACTAGCATAAGTGTCCAAAACAAAGCGAAGGCTGGTCACCAGTGAAAACACAACAAAGGCTGGTCACCAGTGAAAACACAACAAAGGCTGGCCACCAACGAAAACACAATGAAGGCTGGTCACCAGCGAAAACACAATGAAGGCTGGTCACCAGCGAAAACACAATGAAGGCTGGTCACCAGCAAAAACACAATGAAGGCTGGTCACCAGCAAAAACAAATGAAGGCTGGTCACAATGAGGCTGGTCACCAGCGAAAACACAATGAAGGCTGGTCACCAGAGAAAACACAATGAAGGCTGGTCACCAGCGAAAACACAATGAGGCTGGTCACCAGCGAAAACACAATGAAGGCTGGTCACCAGAGAAAATACAATGAAGGCTGGTCACCAGAGAAAACACAATGAAGGCTGGTCACCAGCAAAAACACAATGAAGGCTGGACACTAGCGAAAACACAACGAAGGCTGGTCACCAGCGAAAACACAATGAAGGCTGGTCACCAGCGAAAACACAATGAAGGCTGGTCACCAGCGAAAACACAATGAAGGCTGGTCACCAGCGAAAACACAATGAAGGCTGGTCACCAGCGAAAACACAATGAGGCTGGTCACCAGCGAAAACACAATGAAAGCTGGTCACCAGCCTATGCTGGACTATGCTCTTCAGGGAAGAGAGAGAGAGGCAGAGGCAAGGACAGTAGTGCTGAGCGATTAACCAATTTGTCGATTATCTTTTGTTTTTTAAACAACTAATTGACAGACATCGGTTCAATTATTTGAATCCATTTCGTTCCATTTCATTCTGTGAGCTCAATGCACATATTGAGCAGTTTCTATAGAGATAAGTCAGATCAAGGCTGGTCTGCCAGCATTAAAGAGACCATGCTTGACCAGCATCCGACCAGCACTGATCAGCATAGACCAGCATGGACCAACTTGAAATGTATGCTGGTCTATGCTGTTTTTTTTCAGCAGGGTTTCTCTCTCTCTCTCACTCCCTCTCAATCTTTCTGTCTCTCTCTTGCTCCCTCTTCTCTTTCTCTCTTTCTCTCGCTTTCAATCTCAATTTCTCAATCTCTCTCTCTCTATATTGTCTCTTTTTCTCTCTCTATTCTCTTTCTCTATTCTCTCTCTCTATTCTCTCTCTCTATTCTCTCTCTCTATTCTCTCTCTCTATTGTCTCTTTTTCTCTCTCTATTCTCTTTCTCTATTCTCTCTCTCTATTCTCTCTCTCTATTCTCTCTCTCTATTGTCTCTTTTTCTCTCTCTATTCTCTCTCTCTATTCTCTCTCCCTGTCTCTTTCTGCCTCTCAGTGATGTTGAACCACTCTGTGTACTGAACCTGTTGCCCCTCTTGCTCTTTAACTGGGCTGTTGGCATGACACCTTCTCTGGGCAGCTAGCAGACATATACACCAGGTTCTCGCTCTCTGTTCTCTCTGTTTCCCTGCAGACTTTATCCAGTCTCTATTGTCTAGTTTTGCTATGACAACATGTTATATAATATTATTTTTAATGACTACAACTCTAAACACTTCTGTGTCTTGAGCCAAGCACTGTTCAAACACACACACGCGCATGCAGGCATGCACACAAACACACACACACACATGCAGGCATGCACACAAACACACACACACACACACACACACATGCAGGCATGCACACAAACACACACACACGTTTGTTTTACTATCTTTGTGGGGACCAAACAATTTATTCCCATTCAAAATCCTATTTTCCCTAACCCCTTAACCCTAATCCTTAACCTAACCCTAACCAGAATTGTAACCCAAACCCTAAACCTAACCCTTTTAGGCTTAGGGATTATAACCCTGACCCCGAAGCCTAAATTAGTATTTTTCTATGTGGGGACCAGCGAAATGTCTCACACACACTACAAGCCAGCCTTCCTCGTTTATTTTACAGCAGAGAGGGAGATTATTTTTGTTTAGAAACACTGAAATGTTTTTTGTAGAGCAGCTCAGTCAGACTGCGGGCCAACCTAAATAAAGAAGAACGTTGGAGAAACATCCAATAAAACAGTCAGGCAGCCCAACTCCAAGCACAACCTTAGGTAACCGCCCATTAGTTCTGCCTAGGGTTGAAAATTACTGGAAACTTTCAAATTATCAGTAAACTATCAGAATTGTGGTATCGTTCAAGGATTTTATGTAATCTATCTCACTACATCTAGTGGTCCTTTATGGTACTTCAGATTATCACAGGTGTCTATAATTATCTCTGACCCTCTGTGTGGTCTTATCACGTCAAATGTATGAAATAATTAAAGAAGATGATAAAAAAAATAATGACAGATCTGTAAAAGATTATCTTAAATATAAACCATCAACTTCGTGAATACCATTGGTGTTTAAAATGAAGGTTTCATCATGAAATATCTTTTATATCATTTTTTTTTACACACCTTGATTTATTTTATATGTCAATATGTATTTGTTGTCATTGTTTCGTTGTCATTGTTTTGTAACTTCTGTAAATTACCGGTAGCTTTGCAACCCTTGTTCTTCCTTTCAATCATATAGAAAACTCAATAACTGTTACAGTGACTCTGCCCCAAGGTATGAAGCCCTTCATGATACGTAGGCCAGGAGATCCCTGGCATTTGAGAAAAAAATGATGACTAAAATACTTGCTTACAAGAAACTCTTGGGATTGATATTCCACTTTCACTGAGTTTTATCACTGTGTACTATGTAATTATCTGTACGAAACCTATGTAGCTATTAAGTCATCACAGTTTGTGTAACGGCGTTCTTCGTTTGTCAAAAGAGAGTCGGACCGAAATGCAGCGTAGTGGTTACTCATGACTTTAATAGAAAAAGTGACACATGAAATAACGATACAAAATACAAAACAACAAACGGAACGTGAAACCTAATTACAGCCTCTGGTGAAACTACACAGAGACAGGAACAATCACCCACAAAATACAAAGCGAAACCAGGCTACCTAAATACGGTTCCCAATCAGAGACAACGAGAATCACCTGACTCTGATTGAGAACCGCCTCAGGCAGCCAAGCCTATACAACACCCCTAATCAGCCGCAATCCCAAATACTACACAACCCCAATACGAAACACAACATATAAACCCATGTCACACCCTGGCCTGACCAAATAATATAACGAAAACACAAAAATACTAAGACCAAGGCGTGACAGAACCACCCCCTAAGGTGCGGACTCCCGGACGCACCTCAAAACCATAGGGAGGGTCCGGGTGGGCGTCTGTCCATGGTGGCGGTTCCGGCTCGGGACGTGGACCCCACTCCATTAATGTCCTAGTTCCTCCCCTTCGCGTCCTGGGATAATCCACCCTCGCCGCCGACCATGGCCTAATAGTCCTCACCCAGAACCCCACAGAACTGAGGAGCAGCTCGTGGCTGAGGGGCATCTCGGGACTGAGGGGCATCTCTGGACTGAGGGGCATATCGGGATTGAGGGGCAGCTCGGGACTGAGGGGCAGCTCGGGACTGAGGGGCAGCTCGGGACTGAGGCAGCTCGGGACTGAGGGGCAGCCCGGAACTGAGGGGCAGTCCGGAACTGAGGGGAAGCCCAGTAATAATAATAATAATAATATATGCCATTTAGCAGACGCTTTTATCCAAAGCAACTTACAGTCATGTGTGCATACATTCTACGTATGGGTGGTCCCGGGAATCGAACCCACTATCCTGGCGTTACAAGCGCCATGCTCTACCAACTGTGCTACAGAAGGACCACTGACAGTACTGAGAGAAAGCCCAGTACTGAGAGGAAGCCCAGTACTGAGAGGAAGCCCAGTACTGAGAGGAAGCTCAGGCAGGTAGTAGGCTCCGGTAGATCCTGGCTGGCTGGCGGATCTGGAAGATTCTGGTTGACTAGCAGATCTGGAAGAGACTGGTTGACTGGCAGATCTGGAAGAGACTGGTTGACTGGCAGATCTGGAAGAGACTGGTTGACTGGCAGATCTGGAAGAGACTGGTTGACTGGCAGATCTGGAAGAATCTGGTTGACTGGCAGATCTTGAAGATCATGGCTGACTGGCGGATCTAGCTGCTCTATGCAGACTGACAGCCCTTTGCAGGCTGAAGGATCTGGCTGCTTCATGCAGACTGACAGCTCTGGCAGCTCCATGCATGCTGACAGCTCTGGCTGCTTTATGCAGACTGACAGCTCTGACTGCTCCATGCAGGCTGACAGCACCCTGCAGACTGGCAGCTCTTTGCAGACTGACAGCTCTGGCTGCTTCATGCAGACTGACAGCTCTGGCTGCTTTATGCAGACTGACAGCTCTGACTGCTCCATGCAGGCTGACAGCACCCTGCAGACTGGCAGCTCTTTGCAGACTGACAGCTCTGGCAGCTCCATGCAGGCTGACAGCTCCTTGCAGACTGGCAGCTCTTTGCAGACTGACAGCCCTTTGCAGACTGACAGCTCTGGCTGCTTCGAACAGACTGACAGCTTTGACTGCACCATGCAGGCTGACAGCTCTGGCTGCTTTATGCAGACTGACAGCTCTGACTGCTCCATGCAGGCTGACAGCACCCTGCAGACTGGTAGCTCCTTGCAGACTGACAGCTCTGACTGCTTTATGCAGACTGACAGCTCTGGCTGCTTTATGCAGACTGACAGCTCTGGCTGCTTTATGCAGACTGACAGCTCTGGCTGCTTCGAACAGACTGACAGCTTTGACTGCTCCATGCAGGCTGACAGCACCCTGCAGACTGGCAGCTCTTTGCAGACTGACATCTCTGGCTGCTTCATGCAGACTGACAGCTCTGGTTGCTTCATGCAGACTGACAGCACCTTGCAGACTGACAGCTCCCTGCAGACTGGCAGCTCAGGCTGCTCCGAACAGGCAGGAGGCTCCGGCAGCGCTGTAGAGGAGGAAGGCTCTGATAGCGCTGAACAGGCGGGAGACTCCGACAGCGCAGGAGGGAAAGAAGGCTCTGATAGCGCTGAACAGACAGGAGACTCCAGTAGCGCAGGAGGGAAGGAAGGCTCTGGCTGTGCTGAACAGGCGAGGCGCACAGAAAGCCTGGTGCGTGTTGCTGGAACTGGTGCTACAGGATCGAGGACACGCACAGGAAGCCTGGTGCGGGGAGCTGCTACCGGAGGACTGGTATGTGAAGGTGGCACAGGATGGACTGGACCGTGAAGGTGTACTGGAGAGACTGAGAGCAGGACTGGCACAGGACGTGCAAGGCTAGGTAGGTACACAGGAGGCCTAGTGCGTGAGGCTGGCACATTTTTCACCAGCCGACTAACACGCACCTCAGGACGAGTATGGAGAGCTGACCCAGGTGCCATCAAATCCCTGACACGCTCCGTCGGACGAATCTTGTGCCTAAAGCACCAAGCTAGCAACTCCCTCATTACTCTCCACTCCACCTTCCCCATTAACTCCTTCACAGTCTCTGCTTCGCTCACCTCTAACACCGGCTCTGGTTCAGGTCTCCTCCTTGGCTCCTCACGATAAACAAGGAGAGTTGGCTCTGGATAGACCGGACCGTGCAGGCGCACTGGAGCTCTTGAGCACCGAGCCTGCCCAACCTTACCTAGCTCGATGCCCACTCTAGCCCGGCCAATACGAAGGGCTGGTATGTGCCGCACCGGGCTATGCACCCGCACTGGAAACACCGTGCGCTCCATAGCATAACACGGTGTCTGCCCGGTCTCTCTATCCCACCGGTAAGCACAGGGAGTTTGCGCAGGTCTCCAACCTGGCATATCCATACTCTCTTTAAGCCCCCCCCAATAATTTTTTGGGGCTGCTTTTCGGGCTTCCTTGCCAACCGTGTTCCCTCGTATCGTCGGCTCCTATCTCCGGCTGCCTCTGCTCTCTCTGCGCCGCCCACCTGTCTATTTCTTCCCACGTCGTATACTCCATGCCATTGCTGTCCATAACGTCCTCCTTTTTCTGCTCTTGCTGTCGCTGCCTGTAACCACGCCACTCGGTCCGTGTGTGGTAGGTGATTCTGTAACGGCGTTCTTCGTTTGTCAAAAGAGAGTCGGACCGAAATGCAGCGTAGTGGTTACTCATGACTTTAATAGAAAAAGTGACACATGAAATAACGATACAAAATACAAAACAACAAACGTTCCGTTCCGTGAAACCTAATTACAGCCTATCTGGTGAAACTACACAGAGACAGGAACAATCACCCACGAAATACAAAGCGAAACCAGGCTACCTAAATACGTTTCCCAATCAGAGACAACGAGAATCACCTGACTCTGATTGAGAACCGCCTCAGGCAGCCAAGCCTATACAACACCCCTAATCAGCCGCAATCCCAAATACTACACAACCCCAATACGAAACACAACATACCATGTCACACCCTGGCCTGACCAAATAATATAACGAAAACACAAAAATACTAAGACCAAGGCGTGACAGTTTGGTGTTACTCGTCCTACCAGCCACTAAATCCAAGGTGTGTGTTTGTGTCTGGCACCTCAACTCTCATCTCAAGAGGAGATTGAATTCAAACTGAGGCTGCCACCATAGTTACACAGCTGCTAGTTTGACATACTGTTGCCACTAATTAACAACTGCTTTGCGGTAGTGTAGCAGAACAAACCAATCAACATCACGTGTCACTGGTCTTTGAGGTGGGAGATGCTGTAACCAACACTACAGAAACACCACTTAAATCCTGATCCCAGTGACAGATTGACAATAACCTCTTGGTCTGGGAGGGTGTGAAAGTGATATGGGGGCTACAGAGGGTTCTCAGGGGGGAACTCTGGGGAAGTTCTGTTAGAATGTAGTCCTTCCCTGGGGAAAGCAAACTTCACATCATCCAAACTGACACCTCAATCTGAAAATGTGCTCACAGGCACACACACACACACACATACATATTATCACCTAGGTCTGAAAATGTACTGCTACAGTATATACTCTGAAGTTGGTCTCCCATTTCAGGTGGTTGACATGATTTACTTAAACCTGGCTGCTGTGATTGACAGAAAGACGTTCCTCTTCCTCCAATAACCTCTCGTTAACAGCTAGAACGGCTCATTTCAAGTTACAATGTGATCAACTCATTTCGCTGCTAAGTATTTTCCGCTTTGTTCACTAACCTCTGAACAAAAGAAACATCAACCACAAACTCCCAGCCTTAACCTCCATAATATGATGTGTCCAAGCTCTGTTTTTATACTGGATTAAAGCCACGTTTATCCAGATGTTTTCAACAGGACATCTTGAGTGCTGCTGAACTCTAGTCCAAAGTTAACAAGGCTTCCTCCAAAGACACAAACTCCCTTTTTCCAAGCGGCACTAATGTTGAGCAGAGAGGGTGCCAGGGTGGTGTCTGGCTGTACCTGTGAGAGAGTGGGTGTGTCTGTCTCCGACCTGTAGACCTAAAGCCCCGCCCTCAACCACAGATCTAATATCAGCTTAGCATATTCCATATCATATCCATAACTATTAGGGGTATGAAGAAATGTCTGACCCTGTATCAGTGTTTAACCTGTTGCGACGAGCAATCCCGTATCCGGGATCCTATTTATAGTCTCAAGCTCATTACCATAACGCAACGTTAACTATTCATGAAAATCGCAAATGAAATTAAATAAATATATTTGCTCTCAAGCTTAGCCATTTGTTAACAAAACTGTCATCTCAGATTTTCAAAATATGCTTTTGAACCATAGCTAAACAAGCATTTGTGTAAGAGTATTGATAGCCTAGCATAGCATTAAGCCAAGCATTCAGCATGCAACATTTTCACAAAAACAAGAAAAGCATTCAAATAAAATCATTTACCTTTGAAGAACTTCAGATGTTTTCAATGAGGAGACTCTCAGTTATATAGCAAATGTTCAGTTTTTCCAAAAAGATTATTTGTGTAGGACAAATCGCTCCGTTTTGTTCATCACGTTTGGGTAAGAAAAAACCCGAAAATGAAGTCATTACAACGCAAACTTTTTTCCAAATGAACTCCATAATATCGACAGAAACATGGCAAACGTTGTTTAGAATCAATCCTCAAGGTGTTTTTCACATATCTATCGACGATAAATCATTTGTGGCAGTTTGGTTTCTCTTCTGAAAAAAATGGAACGTGCGTGGACCTGGAGATTACGCAATAATTTCGACGGAGGACACCGGGCGGACACCTGGTAAATGTAGTCTCTTATGGTCAATCTTCCAATGATATGCCTACAAATATGTCACAATGCTGCAGACACCTTGGGGAAACGACAGAAAGTGCAGGCTCATTCCTGGCGCATTCACAGCCATATAAGGAGACATTGGAACACAGGTCATTCACAATCTGGACCATTTCCTGTATGAAATTTCATCTTGGTTTCGCCTGTAGCATTAGTTCTGGGGCACTCACAGATAATATCTTTGCAGTTTTGGAAACGTCAGAGTTTTTTCTTTCCAAAGCTGTCAATTACATGCATAGTCGAGCATCTTTTCGTGACAAAATATCTTGTTTGAAATTTGTGCTATAGAAACTGAACAAGAGGTCATCTCACACGGGCACACACGCACACACACAAACACACACTCAACCACCATTGCTACGGCCCTTGAAAAGTCATCAAGATTTGTCTGGCCTGGTTTACTGGCCCTGACCCAGGTTGTGTAGCCTTTCCACTGGCCTGGCCCAGAACTAATAGAATCAGTTCACATCAGTCCACATCAGTACACTACAGTCAGTTAGTCCACATCAGTACACTACAGTCAGTTAGTCCACATCAGTACACTACAGTTAGTCAGTCCACATCAGTACACTACAGTTAGTCAGTCCACATCAGTACACTACAGTCAGTCAGTCCACATCAGTACACTACAGTCAGTTCGTCCACATCAGTACGCTACAGTCAGTCGACATCAGTACACTACAGTCAGTCAGTCCACATCAGTACACTACAGTCAGTTAGTCCACATCAGTACACTACAGTCAGTTAGTCCACATCAGTACAATACAGTCAGTTAGTCCACATCAGTACACTACAGTCAGTCAGTCCACATCAGTACACTACAGTCAGTTAGTCCACATCAGTACACTACAATCAGTTAGTCCACATCAGTACACTACAGTCAGTCCACATCAGTACGCTACAGTCAGTCCACATCAGTACGCTACAGTCAGTCCACATCAGTACGCTACAGTCAGTCCACATCAGTACGCTACAGTTCGTCCACATCAGTACGCTACAGTCAGTCCACATCAGTACACTACAGTCAGTCCACATCACTACACTACAGTTAGTCCACATCACTACACTACAGTTAGTCCACATCAGTACACTACAGTTAGTCCACATCAGTACACTACAATCTGTCCACATCAGTACACTACAGTTAGTCCACATCAGTACGCTACAGTCAGTTAGTCCACATCAGTACACTACAGTCAGTCAGTCCACATCAGTACACTACAGTTAGTCCACATCAGTATGCTACAGTTAGTCCACATCAGTACAATACAGTCAGTCCACATCAGTACACTACAGTTAGTCCACATCAGTATGCTACAGTTCGTCCACATCAGTACACTACAGTCAGTCAGTCCACATCAGTACACTACAGTCAGTCAGTCCACATCAGTACACTACAGTCAGTCAGTCCACATGTGTACACTACAGTCAGTCCACATCAGTACGCTACAGTCAGTCCACATCAGTACACTACAGTCAGTCCACACCAGTACGCTACAGTCAGTCCACATCAGTACACTACAGTCAGTCCACACCAGTACGTTGCAGTCAGTCCACATCAGTACGCTACAGTCAGTTAGTCCACATCAGTACACTACAGTTAGTCAGTCCACATCAGTACACTACAGTCATTTAGTCCACATCAGTACACTATAGTCAGTTAGTCCACATCAGTACACTACAGTCAGTCAGTCCACATCAGTACACTACAGTCAGTCAGTCCACATCAGTACACTACAGTCAGTTAGTCCACATCAGAACACTACAGTCAGTCATTCCACATCAGTACACTACAGTCAGTTTGTCCACATCAGTACACAACAATCAGTTATTCCACATCAGTACACTACAGTCAGTCCACATCAGTACGCTACAGTCAGTCCACATCAGTACGCTACAGTCAGTCCACATCAGTACGCTACAGTCAGTCCACATCAGTACGCTACAGTCAGTCCACATCAGTATGCTACAGTCAGTCCACATCAGTACGCTACAGTCAGTCCACATCAGTACGCTACAGTCAGTCCACATCACTACACTACAGTTAGTCCACATCACTACACTACAGTTAGTCCACATCAGTACACTACAGTTAGTCCACATCAGTACACTACAGTCAGTCCACATCAGTACACTACAGTTAGTCCACATCAGTACGCTACAGTCAGTTAGTCCACATCAGTACACTACAGTCAGTCAGTCCACATCAGTACACTACAGTTAGTCTACATCAGTACGCTACAGTTAGTCCACATCAGTACAATATAGTCAGGCCACATCAGTACACTACAGTTAGTCCACATCAGTACGCTACAGTTCGTCCACATCAGTACACTACAGTCAGTCAGTCCACATCAGTACACTACAGTCAGTTAGTCCACATCAGTACACTACAGTTAGTCAGTCCACATCAGTACACTACAGTTAGTCAGTCCACATCAGTACACTACAGTCAGTTAGTCCACATCAGTACACTACAGTCAGTCAGTCCACATTAGTACACTACAGTCAGTCAGTCCACATCAGTACACTACAGTTAGTCAGTCAACATCAGTACACTACAGTCAGTTAGTCCACATCAGTACACTACAGTCAGTCCACATCAGTAAACTACAGTCAATCGACATCAGTACACTACAGTCAGTCAGTCCACATCAGTACACTACAGTCAGTCACTCCACATCAGTACACTACAGTCAGTTAGTCCACATCAGTACACTACGGTCAATTAGTCCACATCAGTACACTACAGTCAGTTAGTCCACATCAGTACACTGCAGTCAATCGACATCAGTGCACTACAGTCAGTCAGTCGACATCAGTACACTACAGTCAGTTAGTCCACATCAGAACACTACAGTAAGTCAGTCCACATCAGTACACTACAGTCAGTTAGTCCACATCAGTACACTACAGTCAGTTAGTCCACATCAGTACACTACAGTCAGTTAGTCCACATCAGTACACTACAGTCAGTTTGTCCACATCAGTACACTACAGTCAGTCGACATCAGTACACTACAGTCAGTCAGTCGACATCAGTACGCTACAGTCAGTTAGTCCACATCAGTACACTACAGTCAGTTAGTCCACATCAGTACAATACAGTCGGTTAGTCCACATCAGTACACTACAGTCAGTCAGTCCACATCAGTACACTACAGTCAGTCAGTCCACATCAGTACACTACAGTCAGTTAGTCCACATCAGAACACTACAGTCAGTCATTCCACATCAGTACACTACAGTCAGTTAGTCCACATCAGTACACTACAATCAGTTAGTCCACATCAGTACACTACAGTCAGTCCACATCAGTACGCTACAGTCAGTCCACATCAGTATGCTACAGTCAGTCCACATCAGTACACTACAGTCAGTTAGTCCACATCAGTACACTACAGTTAGTTAGTCCACATCAGTACACTACAGTCAGTCAGTCCACATCCCTACACTACAGTCAGTCCACATCAGTACGCTACAGTCAGTCCACATCAGTACGTTACAGTCAGTCCACATCAGTACACTACAGTCAGTCCACATCAGTACGCTACAGTCAGTCCACATCAGTACACTACAGTTAGTCCACATCAGTACGCTACAGTTCGTCCACATCAGTACACTACAGTCAGTCAGTCCACATCAGTACACTACAGTCAGTCAGTCCACATGTGTACACTACAGTCAGTCCACATCAGTACACTACAGTCAGTCCACATCAGTACACTACAGTCAGTCCACATCAGTACCACAGTCAGTCCACACAGTACAGTCAGTCAGTCCACATCAGTACGCTACACTACAGTCAGTCCACATCAGTACACTACAGTCAGTCCACATCAGTACACTACAGTCAGTCAGTCCACATCAGTACACTACACTACAGTCAGTCCACATCAGTACACTACAGTCAGTCCACATCAGTACGCTACAGTCAGTCCACATCAGTACGCTACAGTCAGTCCACATCAGTACACTACAGTCAGTCCACATCAGTACGCTACAGTCAGTCCACATCACTACACTACAGTTAGTCCACATCACTACACTACAGTTAGTCCACATCAGTACACTACAGTTAGTCCACATCAGTACACTACAATCAGTCCACATCAGTACACTACAGTTAGTCCACATCAGTACGCTACAGTCAGTTAGTCCACATCAGTACACTACAGTCAGTCAGTCCACATCAGTACACTACAGTTAGTCCACATCAGTATGCTACAGTTAGTCCACATCAGTACAATACAGTCAGTCCACATCAGTACACTACAGTTAGTCCACATCAGTACGCTACAGTTCGTCCACATCAGTACACTACAGTCAGTCAGTCCACATCAGTACACTACAGTCAGTCAGTCCACATGTGTACACTACAGTCAGTCCACATCAGTACACTACAGTCAGTCCACATCAGTACACTACAGTCAGTCCACATCAGTACGCTACAGTCAGTCCACATCAGTACGTTGCAGTCAGTCCACATCAGTACGCTACAGTCAGTTAGTCCACATCAGTACACTACAGTTAGTCAGTCCACATCAGTACACTACAGTCATTTAGTCCACATCAGTACACTATAGTCAGTTAGTCCACATCAGTACAATACAGTCAGTTAGTCCACATCAGTACACTACAGTTAGTCCACATCAGTATGCTACAGTTAGTCCACATCAGTACAATACAGTCAGTCCACATCAGTACACTACAGTTAGTCCACATCAGTACGCTACAGTTCGTCCACATCAGTACACTACAGTCAGTCAGTCCACATCAGTACACTAAAGTCAGTCAGTCCACATGTGTACACTACAGTCAGTCCACATCAGTACACTACAGTCAGTCCACATCAGTACGCTACAGTCAGTCCACATCAGTACACTACAGTCAGTCCACATCAGTACGTTGCAGTCAGTCCACATCAGTACACTACAGTTAGTCAGTCCACATCAGTACACTACAGTCATTTAGTCCACATCAGTACACTACAGTCAGTTAGTCCACATCAGAACACTACAGTCAGTCATTCCACATCAGTACACTACAGTCAGTTAGTCCACATCAGTACAATACAGTCGGTTAGTCCACATCAGTACACTACAGTCAGTCAGTCCACATCAGTACACTACAGTCAGTCAGTCCACATCAGTACACTACAGTCAGTTAGTCCACATCAGAACACTACAGTCAGTCATTCCACATCAGTACACTACAGTCAGTTAGTCCACATCAGTACACTACAATCAGTTAGTCCACATCAGTACACTACAGTCAGTCCACATCAGTACGCTACAGTCAGTCCACATCAGTATGCTACAGTCCCACATCAGTACACTACAGTCAGTTAGTCCACATCAGTACACTACAGTTAGTTAGTCCACATCAGTACACTACAGTCAGTCAGTCCACATCCCTACACTACAGTCAGTCCACATCAGTACGCTACAGTCAGTCCACATCAGTACGTTACAGTCAGTCCACATCAGTACACTACATCAGTCCACATCAGTAGCTACAGTCAGTCCACATCAGTACACTACAGTTAGTCCACATCAGTACGCTACAGTTCGTCCACATCAGTACACTACAGTCAGTCAGTCCACATCAGTACACTACAGTCAGTCAGTCCACATGTGTACACTACAGTCAGTCCACATCAGTACACTACAGTCAGTCCACATCAGTACACTACAGTCAGTCCACATCAGTACGCTACAGTCAGTCCACATCAGTACGTTGCAGTCAGTCCACATCAGTACGCTACACTACAGTCAGTCCACATCAGTACACTACAGTCAGTCCACATCAGTACACTACAGTCAGTCAGTCCACATCAGTACACTACACTACAGTCAGTCCACATCAGTACACTACAGTCAGTCCACATCAGTACGCTACAGTCAGTCCACATCAGTACGCTACAGTCAGTCCACATCAGTACACTACAGTCAGTCCACATCAGTACGCTACAGTCAGTCCACATCACTACACTACAGTTAGTCCACATCACTACACTACAGTTAGTCCACATCAGTACACTACAGTTAGTCCACATCAGTACACTACAATCAGTCCACATCAGTACACTACAGTTAGTCCACATCAGTACGCTACAGTCAGTTAGTCCACATCAGTACACTACAGTCAGTCAGTCCACATCAGTACACTACAGTTAGTCCACATCAGTATGCTACAGTTAGTCCACATCAGTACAATACAGTCAGTCCACATCAGTACACTACAGTTAGTCCACATCAGTACGCTACAGTTCGTCCACATCAGTACACTACAGTCAGTCAGTCCACATCAGTACACTACAGTCAGTCAGTCCACATGTGTACACTACAGTCAGTCCACATCAGTACACTACAGTCAGTCCACATCAGTACACTACAGTCAGTCCACATCAGTACGCTACAGTCAGTCCACATCAGTACGTTGCAGTCAGTCCACATCAGTACGCTACAGTCAGTTAGTCCACATCAGTACACTACAGTTAGTCAGTCCACATCAGTACACTACAGTCATTTAGTCCACATCAGTACACTATAGTCAGTTAGTCCACATCAGTACAATACAGTCAGTTAGTCCACATCAGTACACTACAGTTAGTCCACATCAGTATGCTACAGTTAGTCCACATCAGTACAATACAGTCAGTCCACATCAGTACACTACAGTTAGTCCACATCAGTCGCTACAGTTCACATCAGTACACTACAGTCAGTCAGTCCACATCAGTACACTAAAGTCAGTCAGTCCACATGTGTACACTACAGTCAGTCCACATCAGTACACTACAGTCAGTCCACATCAGTACGCTACAGTCAGTCCACATCAGTACACTACAGTCAGTCCACATCAGTACGTTGCAGTCAGTCCACATCAGTACACTACAGTTAGTCAGTCCACATCAGTACACTACAGTCATTTAGTCCACATCAGTACACTATAGTCAGTTAGTCCACATCAGTACAATACAGTCAGTTAGTCCACATCAGTACACTACAGTCAGTCAGTCCACATCAGTACACTACAGTCAGTCAGTCCACATCAGTACACTACAGTCAGTTAGTCCACATCAGAACGCTACAGTCAGTCATTCCACATCAGTACACTACAGTCAGTTTGTCCACATCAGTACACTACAATCAGTTAT
>NC_068428.1:25538052-25550552 GCF_023373465.1 Oncorhynchus keta
GGTCTGGAGACTGGCTAGGCCACTCCAGGACCTAGAGATGCCTCTTCCGGAGCCACTCCTTAGTTGCCCTGGCTGTGTGTTAGGGGTCGTTGTCATGCTGGAAGTCCCAGCCACAACCCATCTTCAATGCTCTTACTGAGGGAAGGAGGTTGTTGGCCAAGATCTCGCAATACATGGCCCCATCCATCCTCCCCTCAATGCGGTGCAGTAGTCCTGTCCCTTTTGCAGAAAAGCATCCCCAAAGAATGATGTTTCCACCTCCATACTTCACGGTTGGGATGGTGTTCTTGGGGTAGTACTCATCCTTCTTCTTCCTCCAAACACGGCGAGTGGAGTTTAGACCAAAAAGCTCTATTTTTGTCTCATCAGACCACATGATATTCTCGCATTCATCCTCTGGATCATCCAGGTGGTCATTGGTAAACTTCAGACGGGCCTGGACATGCACTGGGTTGAGCAGGGGAACCTTGCGTGTGCTGCAGGATCTTGCGTGGAGCCGCAGATCAAGGGAGATTATCAGTGGTCTTGTATGTCTTCCATTTCCTAATAATTGCTCCCACAGTTGATTTCTTCAAACCAAGCTGCTTACCTATTGCAGATTCAGTCTTCCCAGCCTGGTGCAGGTCTACAATTTTGTTTCTGGTGTCCTTTGACAGCTCTTTGGTCTTGGCCATAGTGGAGTTTGGAGTGTGACTGTTTGAGGTTGTGGACAGGTGTCTTTTATACTTATAACAAGTTCAAACAGGTGCCATTAATACAGGTAACGAGTGGAGGACAGAGGAGCCTCTTAAAGAAGAAGTTACAGGTATGTGAGAGGCAGAAATCTTGCTTGTTTGTAGGTGACCAAATACTTATTTCCTTCTCATTTTGTCTGTCATAGTTGAAGTGTACCTATGATGAAAATTACAGGCCTTTCTCATCTTTTTAAGTGGGAGAACTTGCACAATTGGTGGCTGACTAAATACTTTTTTGCCCCACTGTAGTAGAGATATAGTATGTTTAATCATTCTTTACCTTATTTAGTCCCTAGAGCGAGTGAGAGTTCACTGTATTAAAACTGTAGGGGAGAGTGGGGTAAGTTGATCTAAAGGGGTAAGTTGAGCCACCCTTGTTTCTAGGAAATGTTACACTAAATGTATCATTTGACTAAATATTTAGGAAGATGTCATAATTTCATGGAATCTGTGAAGGAAGAAACCACATGGAAAAAGTGGAAGGCAAATTAGGTCCAAAAAACAGATTTTCATTAAGTCCAATTAATTTATTGTGTGAGAGGGATACTTGTATTTAAACCAGGGGTCAAGGAACAGAATCGCAAAGACGTAAAATAATGAAATGTTCTGGAACAGAACAGTTATTTTAAAAGCATGTGAACCGGTTAATAACGTTCTTTAACATTCCTGGCACCCCCCCACAAAAAAACACAACAAGGCGCCTATGCAAAGCCCTCACACTGTCACTCAGAAACGTAATCCAGTGTCTACCTGCCAGCTGAAAACCTTTGCCAGTTTATGTGAGTGTATAGGCAACCTGCCCATCCCCTTCCCGAAACTGTAGCCTACTGACGTTACAAACGTTATTTAGAAATTAGTGAGAGATTTTTAATTAATTCACTTTTTCAATGCTAGTTACATATACCAGATGTGTTTTTAATTCTGGTGCTGCTCTGCACACGCTTGTTAGCTAGTTAGCTCTGGTCCAACACTAAGCCAACTCTCAGAAGTTCAAAGACATTCAAAGTTCCTCCATAGAAACCACTCCTCCATTGGTATAATGCTGTGGGCCTAATTCAGGTAAGGCATGTCATAACAAGATGTCCAGCGCTTCAAGCCAATCCTCCTCCTCCACCCACTTTAGCTCTCCCCAGCCGCAAAATGTCAGTCACAAGCTGCTGTCACGTCTAACCCCGCTCCCCCTCTCCGGCGCCGGTCTGCTAACCACCGGTCCTGGCAACCCATCACTACACACACCTGGCAACCCTCATTACGCATACCTGCGCCTCATCATCAGGCACACCTGGACTCTATCACCTTCCTGATTATGCCCCATATATATAGCACTCTGTTGTTGTTTCCCATCAGGCGTTACTTACTCTGTTATATTTTTGTATTTTTTATTAAACTCTTCAACTGTTCCTGCTTCCTGACTCCCAGCGTCTACGTTACAGCTGCTCTAACCACACTGATTGGTGAAGAAATGTTATGTCTAGCAAATGTAAAAAAATAACATTTGATTTCAGAGGTTTTAAAAGGACCAGGAAGAACGAAATAAACCAGTATTTTTGGGGGTTTGATCCAGTCCAGAACTTTATTTTGCTCGATGGAACAGTGGAAGGGAATGAAAACAATTATGATTTTGTCTACAACTAAACGATTGGAAAATAATTTCAATTCCAACCCCTGATCTAAACCAAACTAGATCATTTAAAGATTGTTCTATACCTCAGTTGGGGTCTCTATAAGCTTCATTATGAGGTCCTAAACCTAGCATGAAAGTGCATCCGTGTAGCTTTATGGGATAATATGCGTAGTCAATATAATGCCTTTGGCTAAATTGAGCCAATGGCCATGGGTAGGGCTGGGTCAGTTCTGGAATTTGTCAGACGGTTATTGTCATGCAAAAGACAGCCGGTCTCATGGTAATTGACCGGTAATTAACATAAACACATTTAGCAGCTTCAGGCCTCCACACATACAAGTCCCTGATGAACATATTTGGAACATCTACATTTAAACAAGCATAATACATCAATTGAATGTAGTACACC
The DNA here is from genome assembly GCF_023373465.1 of Oncorhynchus keta. Classification (NCBI taxonomy): domain Eukaryota; kingdom Metazoa; phylum Chordata; class Actinopteri; order Salmoniformes; family Salmonidae; genus Oncorhynchus; species Oncorhynchus keta. Next base: position 25,540,820 of record NC_068428.1, read on the forward strand.
ATCACTATAAATCCATTATTTATTTTAGACAGGTCTAAAGAAACATGAGATGAAGAAAATGTATTTCAGAAGAACATAATATGAGTTGGCCTACTTACTGTATGTTATAAGCTCCAAGCCATAGGCTGTAGGCTTGTTCATTTAGCAGACAAGAGATGCTTATAAGTCATGTGCCATTATTTAATATAATTGAATAGAAGAATATAATTGAACATAGCTGAATTATATAGAAAGACTATATTTCCCATTCAGGAGTGAGAGTGCGCATATGAAGTGGCTTAATTGAGCGTAAAAATAATCATTTAAAGCAGTTCCAGGAGATGGACACACACAATGGTGGGATATTCTGTAGCTGAAGGTAACGTGTCTGCCTATTAATTATGAAAATATAAAACGTGCCCTATTACTAGGCTATTCAAAATCCAATACAAATTCACTATAATTGTAGGCTAACTCTGAATTTGTTTAATTTAGGATAGACCAATTATATACCAAAGATATCTTAAGTGTATATTTTTTACATGTTTTTCTGCCTTGTGTAATATGCAGTAGGCTATGTATTGTATTACGGCACAATAATTATTTTAATTCCGAGTTTTTTCCGGGCTTGGGCTCTTATATTAGTAAAGCCTATGCATAAGGGTGTTTTGAAATAATCATCACCTTAGAAAGCACTGTCCATTTCATTGTGTTAGACTTTGAAACAACATCCACAACAACCATGTTTTCTACTCAGTTTCAACCTGTTGTTGAACTTCTTTCTTCAAACTGATCAATCACAGTGAGGTGAGTTTTAAGAGCATGATACTGTTTTGATGATAAGTGTTTGATGTCATTTTCTATTGCATTTGCATTCAAGTCAGAGTAGTTAGAGGGACAATAAAGCCCTGAGTACCAGGCTATTGTTGTCCTGATGGAGGGACAATAGAGTCCTGAGTACCAGGGTAGCCAGGGAAGCCTAGTGGTTAGAGCGTTGGACTAGTGACCGGAAGGTTGCAAGTTCAAACCCCCGAGCTGACAAGGTACAAATCTGTCGTTCTGCCCCTGAACAGGCAGTTAACCCACTGTTAACCCACTAGGCCGTCATTGAAAATAAGAATTTGTTCTTAACTGACTTAAATAAAAATACCAGCCATTAGGACCTGATGGAGGGACAATAGAGCCCTGAGTACCAGGCCATAAGTATCTGATGGAGGGACAATAGAGCTCTGAGTACCAGGCCATTAGGACCTGATGGAGGGACGATAGAGCCCAGTACTATTAACACATGTCCAGAGTGCACCATGACTCAACGGTCACGTAGCGTTTTACTGTGGCCATGACTCATGACCATCTGTGTGGCGGTAAGTGAGCCTATAGTTGAGCCAATGGCAAGTTGAGCAAATTGAAGTGTTTTTTCCCAGGTGTAATTTAAGGCATTATCAATGGAATATGAGGTAACAACAGGGCCTACAGTATGTTAAAAGTTTTCAAATGATTAAAAGACAAAGAAGTGATTGATTTGAATTGTGTTTGAGAAATAAAGGTAGGCATGGTTTTGAAAAGGTAGTGGTAATATTTAATTCAGTAAAGACATTTGTTGGTGGCTTAACTTACCTTGTCAACTTAAATTGTGCCAAAACTCATCTTTACATGAATTCTGATTATTTCCAGGGATATGCAACATCCTGAAATGAAGATATCTTTGTTAAAAATAATGCTATATTTCCCTTGACGGAGTGATGCTGAAATGTCTCAACTTACCCCAGTCTCCCCTACTACAGTACTGTATACAGTAGTGCTGCACCAATATGACATTTTTGGTCAATACCGATATCCAATATTTTCCTTGCCAAAAAAAATGGTACCGATACCGATTACCAATATTTAACATTTTAGCACCCTTTTAAGCATTCTAGTACAGTTAAATAGTTAACACACACACAGACGCAGCGGTCTAAGGCACTGCATCTCAGTGCAAGAAGTGTCTCTACAGTCCCTGGTTCGAATCCAGGCTGTATTACATCCGGACGTAATTGGGAGTCCCATAGGGCGGCGCACAATTGTCCCAGTGTCGTCAGGGTTTAGCTGAGGTAGGTTGGCCGTCATTGTAAATATGAATTTGTTCTTAACTGACATGCCTAGTTAAATAAAGGTTACACACACACACACACACACTGACCAAAAAGTTATTTTGTTGCCATTTGCGTATGTCCCCATTACCAGTAAAACATAATCAAAACCTATTTCTTTCACTTACTTGCCGCGCTGTTTCGTTGTTAATTCGTTCAGTCGTTTCATTCTCAACCAGGATTTCTATGGAACACCGTTTGGGTCTTTGCATGTCAAATAACTATTTAATGTGTCAAATAAGCTTGTTGACCAATCAGGACCTGAACATGACTGCAAGTCACATAATAATTTAACGCGTTCATACATTTTTTACATAGTTATTACACATTGATAACACCATCACTCGTATTTCATATGTCACAACGATTCATCGATACGAATGCTATGATGCTGGTAAAGTTGTCTCGCGCACCTACAGTGCTGGTCATAAAAAAAAAGCTAGCTAGCTCATGGATGCAAACAATGTTTTTCCCCAAAAACATAGCAAAACGACATAATCTGTTTCAGTAGCTATAGATAGCTAGGTGTCATCAACCCTAATTTATAAGACATTGATTAATGGGTGTCGGACCCATCTATGTGAAGCTAGCCACAATAAGGATTAGTCCACGATAGTGGACTTTGCGGTTAGCCTTTAAAATAAAAGTATGGCATAATTCTACTATTTGCATTCATTTGCATCACTGTCAATGACATACTTTTATTTTGAATGTAAACTGCAAATTCCACTGTTGTGCCTAATCCTTATTGTGGCTGGCTTCACAACACATAACCCGGTCCGGTAGAGCCTAACTAGCCAGATGAAGCTAGCTGGCTGCTTATAACTTTAGCTTCAAGTTCAAGTTAAATTTCAATAGGCGAACAACAAGTGACAACCTAGCTAATACTTACTCACAAGGATTCCTAAATCATTGCTAAGAATAGTGAAAATGACTGCAGTTTCTACTGGTCATTGTTTTTAGGCTGGTTGTATTGGTGCTAGCTAGGTACCAAGCTAAAGCTAGCTACCCCAGAAGTTGCGGTCGAACAAATGATGCTTTATTACCAATGCGGTGTTGTAAATATCGTTCGTGGCCGGTGTTTGCTTTTTTGCAGACCTTTTTGTACAGCTCTGACAGTGCTACTGTATCTTTTTTGACACGCAAAGACCCAAACGGCGTTCCATAGTATGTATGTCGTGAAGCTAATAGCAGTGACGCTATTACTGTGTAACTCTGGTAAAGCAACATCTGAAAAATAGCGCACTTGGTAGTGTGTACCGGTGCTCGACCAGTCGGCAAAAGCCAACATCACCCACGACAGAGAACGGTTGATTGTCAAGGACAACGAATTCCATTATCTTGACTTTAATGGATTTCGCCTTTGAGTTCTTACTCTTTCAAATGACTGCTGAACTTGTTGACTGCTCGATCCACACATTGCGGGCTAGGTTAGGAATGCTGTGTTGCACGTATAGTGCAAAACTTTACGTGCCGTCATTATGTCATGTAGGTATGCATGTCAGCTTTGACATCGGTTTTGCACATCGCCGTTAAACTAGACATCGGCCGATACCGATGTTAGCATTTTTAGCTAATATCGTCCGATTCCGATATGTTTACTGATATATCGTGCATCCCTAGTATACAGTACATAGTACAAATAGCTTGGTGAATAGCTTAGCATAAATAGCTTGGTAAATAGCATAGCATAAATAGCTTGGTGAATAGCTTCGCACAAATAGCTTGGTGAATAGCTTTGCATAAATAGCTTGGTGAATAGCTTAGTATAAATAGCTTGGTAAATAGCTTAGCATAAATAGCTTGGTGAATAGCTTCGCACAAATAGCTTGGTGAATAGCTTAGCATAAATAGCTTGGTAAATAGCTTAGCATAAATAGCTTGGTGAATAGCTTCACACAAATAGCTTGGTGAATAGCTTCGCATAAATAGCTTGGTGAATAGCTTCGCACAAATAGCTTGGTGAATAGCTTCGCATAAATAGCTTGGTGAATAGCTTAGCATAAATAGCTTGGTAAATAGCTTAGCATAAATAGCTTGGTGAAGTAGCTTGGTGAAGTGTAGACAGTGAGAAAACATTGTAGTAAGGATAGAATTCTAACAATACAACACTCGTATGATGATGATTTTCTGATGTGATGTTCCAACCTTTACCCTTTGGAGACGTTATGTGAACTCTGTGACCGGACCAGGATTGGTGGAAAATCCCCATCTGGCTATCACTATGCTTTCCCTCTCTAACCCCTTCTCCTTCCTGTTCTCTCTTTCTCCCTCTTTCTCTCCTGACCCCTGTTGCTGCCTGTCTATTTATACTATATGTGTAAAAGATCCCAGGCGGACAGCTAAATGAGGGGTTTGGAAGAGCAGGAAAAACTCGCGTCTGCGTTCCTCTTCCCAAACAATTCTTGCAATGCTCCCATGCACTGAGAAAGCCACAAGGCATTCACCCCGGAATGAGGACTTGGGTGTGTGGTGTGTGTGAAAGAGAAGGATGGAGACGATCCCCTGTCCCCAAAACAGGTGGCAATCCCTCAGAGAGCTGTAATATTCCACTCATGAATATGAATATATGAATTGTTTACCCTCTCCTCTCGAAACACTCTCAATTTCTTCTCTTCTCTTTATTCTCTCTCTTTCTTTCTCTTTCTCTCCACATGTCCTCTCTTTTCCTTCTCCTCCCTCTCTGTTCTCTCTCGTTTTCTTTATAACTTTCTTTTCCTGTCTGTCTTTCACCTTTGATTCTTTCAGTCTTTGATTCCCTGAACTACCCTCCCTCTCTCCTCCCACTGACATCACACAGTTTGGCCTCCTACAGTACAGTGATCAGATTCCTTCCACGGGAAAAAGCATTTCTCCCAGCCTGACAGCCAGACAGGCCAGACAGCCTGATGAACGCCTCACTGAGACATGCAACACACTGATTACAGCCCATTGACCCGTGAACTAATGCTGTTGACTTTAACTGAGTACAGTTGACCGTGAATGAACGCCTCTGACAGTTGATGAAAACGATTGATCCTGAACAAAACTTGTTCACTGTAGTTGACCGTGAATGAACACAATTGACCTTATCGACCCCTATAATTGATAGTAAATGAATGCTTTTGGCCGTGAAGGACCATGGAGGAGACATCAAATGAACAGTGTAGACTGGAGCCAAAGCCATAGCCATATTTCCATAAGGTAGTTATGGGCTAGGGAGTTCTCCTCACTCTCACACTGTTACCTCCTATTTACATGAATAAACAGTTTTGGCACGTGTGCTCTGTTTGTTTGTTAGTACACTGTGTGCACTTGTACATTACCCAGTGTAGATGTGCGTAAGAGAGTATGTGTTTGTATGTGTGCGTAGGCGTGTAGGTGTGTGCGTGCGTAGGTGTGTGTGTGTACTGTATCAGTGTGTGTATGGGACTAGGCGTTGGTGAGAACCGATAGGGGGGAGTTAGCCAGCCCAGTCTTAGTTAAAAGGCCCAGTGTGTTTCCCCAACGCCAGTCCTCTGTAAAGAGTGCTTTATAACCCTGGCCCAGGCCGAATGGACATTGAGAGACAGATTTAGCAGCCCTCTCCCTTCCTCCCTCTCCTTCTCATTTTCCATTTCCATTTTAGTCATTTAGCAGACGCTCTTATCCATAGTGACTTAGTGCATTAGTCTTAAGATAGCGAGGTGGGACAACCAAATATCACAGTCATAGTAAATACATTTTTCATCGAATAAAGTATCTATCTGCTAAGTCAGAGCTAGTAGGAAAAATAAATTAAATTATATACATTTTGTTTTGTTGTGGGGGGTGGGGGGGGTGACAGCCCAAAACTATTTTAGGTTCTTGATTTAACCTTTTTTTTCTAAGAGTGTATCCATCCCTCCTTTTAAAGGTGTCAGCATGCTTTATTTTGGCTGAACCAAACAAGTATGCTCACATACTCCTTTAAAACAAAAACACAGCAATTCTGCTGTTTGTCCATTTTGAGACGCCTTAGCCAGTATACACTTCTTCAAAATAGTCAGAATTAATCTAGGATAACTCAAGAAATCAGCCATTAATTTGGACTTTTTTGCAGAGATCTTAATTGCACAGTTTTACATCTAAATAAGCTGTTTGGTGCAGTATTTCTCAATGGAAAAATGTGCATGAACATGAGTTGTCAACAAATACAACAAATACTTTATTGAAGAATCCCTACTGTTGATCAATCACCGACAAAGGGGAGGAGACTTCGGCTACAGACTTCAGCTTGCCTTGAGAAAAAATGTTGTGTGCCAGAACAGCTGAAAAAAACTTTACCAAAGTCAAAAACTAACAAAAGGTTGTCGCAATATATGCACAAACTCTTCCAAACTGTTTCGTCAGGGAAGCTGCTCTACTGAGCTGGTACTGTAAGGCTCTACTGAGCTGGTACTGTAAGGCTCTACTGAGCTGGTACTGTAAGGCTCTACTGAGCTGGTACTGTAAGGCTCTACTGAGCTGGTACTGTAAGGCTCTACTGAGCTGGTACTGTAAGGCTCTACTGAGCTGGTACTGTAAGGCTCTACTGAGCTGGTATTGTAAGGCTCTACTGAGCTGGTACTGTAAGGCTCTACTGAGCTTGTACTGTAAGGCTCTACTGAGCTGGTACTGTAAGGCTCTACTGAGCTGGTACTGTAAGGCTCTACTGAGCTGGTATTGTAAGGCTCTACTGAGCTGGTACTGTAAGGCTCTACTGAGCTGGTACTGTAAGGCTCTACTGAGCTGGTACTGTAAGGCTCTACTGAGCTGGTACTGTAAGGCTCTACTGAGCTGGTACTGTAAGGCTCTACTGAGCTGGTATTGTAAGGCTCTACTGAGCTGGTATTGTAAGACTGTAAGGCTCTACTGAGCTGGTACTGTAAGGCTCTACTGAGCTGGTATTGTAAGGCTGTAGGGCTCTACTGAGCTGGTATTGTAAGACTGTAAGGCTCTACTGAGCTGGTACTGTAAGGCTCTACTGAGCTGGTACTGTAAGGCTCTACTGAGCTGGTATTGTAAGGCTGTAAGGCTCTACTGAGCTGGTACTGTAAGCCTCTACTGAGCTGGTACTGTAAGGCTCTACTGAACTGGTATTGTAAGGCTGTAGGGCTCTACTGAGCTGGTATTGTAAGGCTGTAAGGCTCTACTGAGCTGGTATTGTAAGGCTGTAGGGCTCTACTGAGCTGGTACTGTAAGGCTGTACGGCTCTACTGAGCTGTTACTCTAAGTCTGTAGGGCTCTACTGAGCTGGTATTGTAAGGCTGTAAGGCTCTACTGAGCTGGTATTGTAAGGCTGTAGGGCTCTACTGAGCTGGTATTGTAAGGCTGTAAGGCTCTACTGAGCTGTTACTGTAAGGCTGTAGGGCTCTACTGAGCTGGTATTGTAAGGCTGTAAGGCTCTACTGAGCTGGTATTGTAAGGCTGTAGGGCTCTACTGAGCTGGTATTGTAAGGCTGTAGGGCTCTACTGAGCTGGTACTGTAAGGCTGTAGGGCTCTACTGAGCTGGTACTGTAAGGCTGTAGGGCTCTACTGAGCTGGTACTGTAAGGCTGTAGGGCTCTACTGAGCTGGTATTGTAAAGCTGTAGGGCACTAATGAGCTGGTATTGTAAGGCTCCACTGAGCTGGTATTGTAGGGCTCTACTGAGCTGGTACTGTAAGGCTGTAGGGCTCTACTGAGCAGGTATTGTAAGGCTGTAGGGCTCTACTGAGCTGGTATTGTAAGGCTGTAAGGCTCTACTGAGCTGGTATTGTAAGGCTGTAGGGCTCTACTGAGCTGGTATTGTAAAGTTGTAGGGCACTAATGAGCTGGTATTGTAAGGCTCCACTGAGCTGGTATTGTAAGGCTCTACTGAGCTGGTACTGTAAGGCTGTAGGGCTCTACTGAGCTGGTATTGTACGGCTGTAGGGCTCTACTGAGCTGGTATTGTACGGCTGTAGGGCTCTACTGAGCTGGTATTGTAAGGCTGTAGGGCTCTACTGAGCTGGTATTGTAAAGCTGTAAGGCTCTACTGAGCTGGTACTGTAAGGCTGTAGGGCTCTACTGAGCTGGTATTGTAAAGCTGTAGGGCACTAATGAGCTGGTATTGTAAAGCTCCACTGAGCTGGTATTGTAAGGCTCTACTGAGCTGGTACTGTAAGGCTGTAGGGCTCTACTGAGCTGGTATTGTACGGCTGTAGGGCTCTACTGAGCTGGTATTGTACGGCTGTAGGGCTCTACTGAGCTGGTATTGTAAGGCTGTAGGGCTCTACTGAGCTGGTATTGTAAAGCTGTAAGGCTCTACTGAGCTGTTACTGTAAGGCTGTAGGGCTCTACTGAGCTGGTATTGTAAAGCTGTAAGACTCTACTGAGCTGGTATTGTACGGCTGTAGGGCTCTACTGAGCTGGTATTGTAAAGCTGTAAGGCTCTACTGAGCTGTTACTGTAAGGCTGTAGGGCTCTACTGAGCTGGTACTGTAAGGCTGTAGGGCTCTACTGAGCTGGTATTGTAAGGCTGTAGGGCTCTACTGAGCTGGTATTGTAAGGCTGTAAGGCTCTACTGAGCTGGTATTGTAAGGCGGTAGGGCTCTACTGAGCTGGTATTGTAAGGCTGTAGGGCTCTACTGAGCTGGTATTGTAAGGCTGTAGGGCTCTACTGAGCTGGTATTGTAAAGCTGTAAAGGCTCTACTGAGCTGGTATTGTACGGCTGTAGGGCTCTACTGAGCTGGTACTGTTAGACTGTAAGGGATCCCATGCTGTGGAGAGAATTATGGGTAATGACTCATAAGCACTGGGTATTCACCCTTATTTTAGACTACGGTGTGTGTGAGTGTGTGCAAGTATTATGTGTGTGTGTGTGTGTGTGTGTTAATTTCCAAGGATTAGTTCAAAGGATTACAACATAATTATGAATGACAGTGACTGGGCATGCATGTTGCTGTTGCAGCTCTCCTTTCCAATGTGTCACTCTTTCCCTTACTACTTTCTGGAGCCATGCTGGCTGGCCACCCTGAGGCTGGGGTTGTTTGTGTCAGTGAGGAAAAGAAGAGAATCAAGTAATATTCTGGTCGTCACATCTCTCCTCTGATGAACGTGCTGTAGCAGATAGCATTCAGATTGCTCCAGATTCAGTCTGATATCAACTGCAGCTTACCATTACTTTACCTTAACCTTCCACTATATGAGGGGAGCTGCATTTTTCCATACAGATATGCACAGCATGCAATACCAATGTGTAGTGTTTAAAATGGCTTCTAAAGTTTGTCATTTCCACTTTAAAATGTCAGACTTTATTTATTTACCCCAACAAAAAAAGTATAAACCCCTACAAAAATGTCCATTAATTGTAATTCACACAAAAATTCACATTTCCTGTTGCTGCAGGATTCTTTTCCTGCTGAGAGAAACTGTTCAAATGAAGATCCTCCATCTGTATAAAGACCTCTCATCATCCATAATAACAACTCCTACACATGGTCATCATAACCTAACCCCCATGCTAGAAATAGGGGACTGCTTTTCTCCATGCCATATGCTTTCCTTGTATCATATTGTATGGCTCTCCATGAAGACCAGGAGATTCTAGATTCTACTCACCTAGCTTCAAGTCATGTACCACTGTTTTTTCAGTGGGTTCTCTCAAACTGGTTTACTATTA